>NW_026062402.1:0-210238 GCF_023897955.1 Schistocerca gregaria
ACACACACTAGATCGCGTGTTACAAACACAAAAGAGGGTGGAACTTTCTGTAGCTTCCATCAGAAATACTTCACATCAGGTAATGTGTGATATGTAATGATTGAGTCTGTGTACTAATCATATCAACAAACAGATGCAAGTGAGAGCGAAGTATTCTGCAGCTTCTCACTGAAATACATCACATAATGTAATAGATGAACTGCGATGATACTGGCTTTGTAGTAACCATACCAACAAACAAACGCAAATGAGGGAGGAGCTTTCTGTTGATTTCCTCAGAAATATTTCACAGAGTTTAATAGACGAAATGCTATGATTCTGGCTTTGTACTAACTATACCAACAATCAGATTAAAGGAAGGGTGGAGCTTTCTGCAGCTTCTCTCTGAAATACATCACATTGGGTAATAGATGAAATGCAATGATTCTGGCTTTGTAGTAACCACAGTAACAAACAAATGCAAATGACGCAATAGCTTTCCGTAGCTTTTCTCAGAAATACTTTACATAGGGTAATAGATAAAATGTGATGATTCTGGCTTTGTAGTAACTATACCAACAACCAAATGCAAATGAGGGAGGAGCATTCTGTAGCTTACCTCAGAAATACATCACATCAGGTAATGGATGAAATGTAATGACTGTGTCTCTGTACTAATCATAAAAACAACCATATGCAAGTGAGGGAGGAGCTTTCTGAGCTTCTCTCTGAAATACATTACATAGAGTAATAGATGAATTGTGATGATTCTGGCTTTGTAGTAACCATACCAACAAACTAATGCATATGAGGGAGAAGCTTTCTGTAGCTATTCTTAGAAATAATTCACTAAGGGTAATAGATGAAGTGCGATTATTCTCGCTTTGTAGTAACAATACTAACAAACAAACGTAAGTGATGGTGCAACTTTCTGTAGCTTCCCTCAGAAATACTTCACATCAGGTAATGGATAAGTAGCTGGAACTATTCTGGAATTTGTATCTATCATCGCCACCAAAAAATGACAGAGTCCAGCAATTCTACCTGCTATTCCACCTACTGACATGCAATCGCCACCACATTGCGCAATCACTGTAATAGAGTACTATAATGATGTACAGTGATGGATCAGCTAAATGGATGTGTTAGTGTGCTCAAATATAAGGTAATTTATAACTGAGTTTATGTACCTACCTTGAATTTTCTCCTTACCATAACACCTATCAGGTTCCTCTCTGTTTGAACTAAAGTGTTTTCCGAGTGTCACTACTGAAAGAACAATAAAGACCAGTGTTTTTGCTAATTAATGCCACTTGAACATAAAAAAATAAAGTTAATGAAAGTAATTTTCCTAATAAAACAGCTTATTAATGCATTGTTGCCAACTTTAAATTAAGAGTTCGAGAGGCTGAGGCTTATAAGTTTTGCTTCATAAATGATCTCATTACTGCCTGTTGTAAATCACAGAAGGTGAGTCAGTATCTTACATCTATGTTAATTTAGTGTGTCAATGTAGTAAAAGTGGAAAACTGCAGTGTGGAACATTATATACTCAAGTCTGCTAAGTGTTTGTCTCTGATGTGTATTAGAAGTGCTTATTAATAATATATCAGGATCCACAGTTTGTCTATTGGGTTATTGCTTGGTAACAAGTAACAGAAAGACCACTAATTAGGAAAACCTTAATTTCTTTAATCAAATGATAGTGAGGAGCAACCTGTAAGTGGATTCAAATTAACTTTCATTTTAAATAGTAACGCACTTAACTGAGACAGACTTAACCTATATCCAATTAATGATTCTGCAGTTAGTAGTAATAATGTTATAAAGACCATTCAGTTTGTGTAAGCCCTGAAAGTAATAGTGTGTTTCAGTATCTGTTATAATTTTGCAAATAGTTTGTGCTGCTTTAACTGTTAGTTTCAATCTTACCGTACCCACATGAATGTGTCAAGAGTATACTGCTCTCGCATGTGACAATGTATAGGTTGTGTTTATCCATTCAAGTTTCTAATAACTATTTTCTTGAACAAGAATGTTAATCATTCTCTTGCCTACTTAGGCTGGCGACCGTTTTCTTTACCTGTTAAACAGTGCAGATAGGCAAAATTTTGTTTATTACTGTTCAAATATTTCCGTAATTCTGACTTTCATTTCCGATAAGCCACTTCCGTTAGGTACAACACGGTCAACACAACAAAATTCCTCCCAGAGGGTAACACTGCTCTGTTGCATTATACCATAATTGCTTTAATAATATTGTTTTACTTCACAACCTGCTTTAAGGTTATGGTTCAGCAGCAGCAGACAATAGTGTTATAAGCTTTCATCAGCTTCCCTCAGAAATATTTCACATCAGGTAATGGATGAAATGTAATGATTGTGTCTGTGTAGTAATCATTCCAACAAACAGATGCAAGTGAGGGAGGAGCTTTCTGCAGCCTCCCTCTGAAATACATCACATAGGGTAAGAGATGAAATGTGATGATTCTGGCTTTGTAGTAACCACACCAACAAACAAACACAAATGACGGAGGAGCTTTCTGTAGCTTCCCTCAGAAATACTACACATCAGGTAATGGGTGAAATGTAATGATTGTGTCTGTGTACTAATCATTCCAACAAACAGATACAAGTGAGGAAGGAGCTTTCATCAGCTGAAATAAATAACATAGGATAATGGATGAAATGCAATGATTCTGGTTTGTAGTAACTATACCATCAAACAAATGAAAATGAGGGAGGAGCTTTCTGTAGCTGCCCTCAGAAACACTTCACATCAGGTAATGGGTGAAATGTAATGATTGTGTCTGTATACTAATCATTCCAACAAACAGATACAAGTGAGGAAGGAGCTTTCATCAGCTGAAATAAATCACATAGGGTAATGGATGAAATGCAATGATTCTGGCTTTGTAGTAACTATACCATCAAACAAACGAAAATGAGGGAGGAGCTTTCTGTAGTTTTCCTCAGAAATACTTAACATTGGGTAATAGATGAAATGCGATGATTCTGGATTTGAAGTAGCCATAGTAACAAACAAATGCAAATGAGGGTGGAGTTTTCTGTAGCTTCCCTCAGAATTATTTGACATCAGGTAATGGATGAAATCTAATCATTGTGTCTCTGTACTAATCAGATACAAGTGAGGGAGGAGCTTGATGCTGTATCCCTCTGAAATACATCAAATAGGGTAAAAAATTTAAACCAAAGATTCTGGATTTGTGATAACCATACAGACAAACTAATGCAAATGATTTAGGAGCTTTCTGTAGCTATTCTCAGAAATAATTCTCATAGGGTAATAGATGAAATGCGATGATTCTGGCTTTGTAGTAACCATACCAACAAGCAAATGCAAATGAAGCTTGAGCTTTCTGTAGGTTTTTTTCAGAAATACTTCACAAAGGGTAATAGATAAAATGCGATGATTCTGGCTTTGTAGTAAGCATACCAAGAAACAAACACAACTGAGGGAGGAGCTTTCTGTAGCCCTCCTCAGAAATACTTCACATCAGGTAAAGGATGAAATGCAGTGATTGTGTCTGTGTACTATTCATAACAAAAAACAGGTGTAAGTGAGATAAGAGCTTTCTGCAGCTTCCCTCAGAAATATTCCACATCCGGTAATGGATGAAAAGTAATGATTGTGTCTCTGTACTAATCATATCACAAACAGATGCAAGTGAGGGAAGAACTTTCTGCATTTTTTCTCTGAAATCCATCACATAGAGTAATAGAGGAAATGCAATGATTATGTTTTTGTGGTAACCATACTAACAAACAAACGCAAATGAGGGAGGAGCTTTCTGTAGCCTCTCTCAGAAATATTTCACATAGAGTAATAGATGAAATGCGATGATACTGGGCCTGTAGTATCCATACCAACAAACAAACACAAGTGCAGGTGGAGCTTTCTGTAGCAACCCACAGAAATATTTTACATCAGGTAAGGGATGAAATGTAACCATAATGTCTGTGTAGTAATCTTACCAACAAACAGATGCAAGTGAGGGAGGAGCGTTCTGCAGCTCGTCTCAGAAATACTTCACATAGGGTAGTAGATGAAATGCGATGTTTCTGGCTTTGTAGTAACCATACCAACAAACAAAATCCAAATGAGGGGGGAGCTTTCTGTAGCTTCCCTCAGAAATACTTCACATTAGGTAATGAATGAAATGTAATGATTGTGTCTGTGTACCAGTGATACCAACAAACAGATGCAAGTGAGGGATGAGCTTTCTGCAGCTTCTCTCTGAAATACATCAAATAGGGTAACAGATGAAATGCAATGATTCTGGCTTAGTAGTAATCTTACCAACAAATGCACGCCATAGAGGGAGGAGCTTTCTGTAGCTTCCCTCAGAAATACTCCATATCAGGTAATGGATGAAATGTAATGAATGTGTCTGTGTACTAATCATACCAACAAACAGATGCAAGTCAGGGAGGCGCTTTCTGTAGCTTCCCTCAGAAATACTTCACATCAGGTAATGGATGAAATGTAATGATTGTGTCTGTTTAATCAAACCAACAAACAGATGCAAGTGAGGGAGGAGCTTTTAGCATCTTCTCTCTGAAATACATCACATTGGGTAATAGTTGAAATGCGATGATTCTGGATTTGAAGTAACCATGCCAACAAACAAATGCAAATGAGGGGGGAGCTTTCTGTAGCTTACCTCAGAAATACATCACACAGGTAATGGAAGAAATTTAATGATTGTGTCTGTGTACTAATCATACCAACAAACAGATGCAAGTGATGGAGGTGTTTCTGTACCTTTTCTCTGAAATACATCACAGAGGGTAATGGATGAATTGCAATGATTCTGGCTTTGTAGTAACCATACCAACAATCAAACGCAAATGAGGGAGGAGCTTCCTGCAGCCTCCGTCTTAAATACATCACAAAGAGTAATGGATGAAATGCAATTATTCTGGCTTTGTATTAACCATACCAACAATCAAACCAAAATGAGGTGGGAGCTTTCTGTAGCTTGTCTCAGAAATACTTCACATAAGGTAATGAATGAAATTTAATGATTGTGTCTGTGTACTAATCATGTCAACAAACAGATGCAAGTTAGGGTGTAGCTTTCTGCAGCATCTGTCTTAAATACATCACATTGGGTAAAATATGAAATACGATGACTCTTGCTTTCTAGTAACCATACAAAAAAACAAACGCAAATGTGGTAGAATGCTTTCTGTAGCTTTTGTCAAAAATATTTATCGAAGTCCAATAGATGAAATGTGTTGATTCTGGCTTTGTAATAACCATACCAACAAACAAACGTAAATGAGTGGCGAGCTTTCTGTAGCATCCCTCAGAAGAACTCAACATCAGCTAATGGATGAAATGTAATGATTGTGTCTGTGTGATAATCATACCAACAAACAAATGCATGTGAGGGAGGAGCTTTCTGCAGCTTCTCTCTGAAGTGCATCATTAAGGGTAAAAAATGAAATCCGATTATTCTGCCTTTGTAATAACCATACCAATAACCTAAGGCTAATGTGGGAGGAGCTTTCTGTAGCTATTCTCAGAAATAGTTCACATAGGGTAATAGATGAATTGCGATGAATCTGGCTTTGTAGTAACCATACCAACAAACATACGCAAATGATTGAGGAGCTTTCTGTAACTTCCCTCAGAAATACTTCACATCATGCAATAAATGAAATGTATTGATTGTATGTGTGTACTAAACATACCAACAAACAGATGTAAGTGAGGGACGAGCTTTCTGCAGCTTCTCTCAGAAATACTTCACACTAGGTGAAAAATGAAATCCTATGATTCTGGCTTTGTAGTAACCTTAAGAACAAACAAACACAAAAGAGGGTGGAACGTTCTGTAGCTTCCATCAGAAATATTTCACATCAGGTAATGTGTGATATGTAATGATTGAGTCTGTATTCTAGTCATATCAACAAACAGATGCAAGTGAGGGTGAAGTATTCTGCAGCTTCTCTCTGAAATACATCACATAATGTAATAGATGTACTGCGATGATACTGGCTTTGTAGTAACCATACAAACAAACAAACGCAAGTGATGGAGGAGCTTTCTGTAGTTTCTCTCAGAAATTCTTCACATTGTGTAATAGATGAAACGCGATGTTTCTGGCTTGTAGTGACCGTACCAGCAAACAGATGCAAGTGAGTGAGGAGCTTTCTACATCTTCCATCAGAAATACTCCACATCAGGTAATGGATGGAATGTAATGATGGTGTCTGTATACTAATCATACCAACAAACTGATGCAAATTAGGGAAGAGGTTTCTGGAGCTTCTCTGTGAAACACATCATGTAGGGTATTGTGTGAAATGCAATGAATCTTACTTGGTAGAAAACATACCAACAATCAAATGCAATTGAGGAAGGAGCTTTCTTTAGCTTCCCCCAGATATACCTCACATCTGGAAATGTATGAAATGTAATGATTGTGTCTGTGTACTAATCATACCAACAAACTGTTGCAAGTGAAGGAGAAGCTTTCTGCAGCTTCACTCTGAAATACATCACAAAGGGTAGTTGATGAAATGCAATGAATCTGGCTTTGTAGTAACCATACCAACAAACAAACGCAAATGATGGAGGAGCATTCAGTAGCTTCTCTCAGAAATACTTCACGTCATGTAATAAATGAAATATAATTGTTGTGTCTGTGTACTAATCATACCAACAAACAGATGCAAGTGAGGGAGTAGCTTACTGCAGCATCTGTCTGAAATACATCACATATGGTAAAATATGAAATATGATGTTTCTTGCTTTGTAGTAACCATACCAAAAAACAAAACCAAATGAGGTAGGAGCTTTCTGTAGCTTTTCTTGAAAATATTTCACATAGTGCAATAGATGAAATGCGTTGATTCTGGCTTTGTAGTAACCATACCAACAAACAAACGTAAATGATGGGCAAGCTTTCAGTAGCATCCCTCAGAAATACTAAACATCAGGTAATGGATGAAATGTAGTGATTGTGTCTGAGTACTAATCATACCAACAAAAAGATGTACATGAGTGAGGAGCTTTCTGTAGCTTCTCTCACAAATACTTCATATACGTATAGGATGAATTGCTATGATTCTGGCTTTGTACTAACCATACCAACAATCAGATTAAAGGGAGGGTGGAGCTTTCTGCAGCTTCTCTCTGAAATATATCACATATGGTAATAGATGAAATGCAATGATTCTGGCTTTGTAGTAACCACAGCATCAAACAAATGCAAATGACGCAATAGCTTTCTGTAGCTTTTCTCAGAAATACTTTACATAGGGTAATAGATAAAATGTGATGATTCTGGCTTTGTAGTAACCATACCAACAACCAAACGCAAATGAGGGAGGAGCTTTCTGTAGCTTACCTCAGAAATACATCACATCAGGTAATGGATGAAATGTAATGACTGTGTCTCTGTACTAATCATAAAAACAACCATATGCAAGTGAGGGAGGAGCTTTCTGAGCTTCTCTCTGAAATACATTACATAGGATAATAGATGAATTCTGATGATTCTGGCTTTGTAGTAACCATACCAACAAACATACGCAAATGATTGAGGAGCTTTCTGTAGCTTCCCTCAGAAATACTTCACATCAGGTGATGGATTAAATATAATGATTGTGGCGGTGTACCAATCATACCAACAAACAGATGCAAGTGAGAGATAAGCTTTCTGAGGCTTCTATCTGAAATACACCACATAGGGTAAAATATGAAATACGATGAATTTGGCTTTGTAACAACCATCCCAACAAACTAACACAAATGAGGGAGAAGCTTTCTGTAGCTATTCATAGAAATACTTCACTAACGGTAATAGATGAAGTGCGATTATTCTGGCTTTGTAGTAACAATACTAACAAACAAACGTAAGTGATGGTGCAACTTTCTGTAGCTCCCCTCAGAAATACTTCACATCAGGTAATGGATAAGTAGCTGGAACTATTCTGGAATTTGTATCTATCATCGCCACCAAGAAATGACAGAGTCCAGCAATTCTACCCGCAATTCCACCTACTGACATGCAGTCGCCACTACATTGCGCAATCACTGTAATAGAGTACTATAATGATGTACAGTGATGGATCAGCTAAATGGATGTGTTAGTGTGCTCAAATATAAGGTAATTTATAACTGAGTTTATGTACCTACCTTGATTTTTCTCCTTACCATAACACCTATCAGGTTCCACTCCGTTTGAAGTAAAGAGATTTCCGAGTGTCCCTACTGAAAGAACATTAAAGACCAGTGTTTTTGCTAATTAATGCCTCTTGAACATAAAAAAAGAAAGTTAATGAAAGTAATTTTGCTAATAAAACTGCTTATTAATGCATTGTTGCCAACTTCAAATTAAAAAGTTCGTGAGGCTGAGGCTTATAAAGTTTTGCTTCGTAAATGATCTCATTACTGCCTGTTGTAAATCACAGAAGGTGAGTCAGTATCTTACATATATGTTAATTTTGTGTGTCAATGTAGTAAAAGTGGAAAACTGCTGTGTGGAACATTATATACTCAAGACTGCTAAGTGTATGTCTCTCCTGTGTATTAGAAGTGCTTATTAATAATATAACAGGATCCACAGTTTGTATATTGGGTTAATGCTTGGTAACAAGTAACAGAAAGACCACTAATTAGGAAAACCTTAATTTCTTTAATCAAATGATAGTGAGGAGCAACCTGTAAGTGGATTCAAATTAACTTTTATTTTAAATAGTAACGCACTTAACTGAGAGAGACTTAACCTATATCCAATTAATGATTCTGCAGTTAGTAGTAATAATGTTATAAAGACCATTCAGTTTGTGTAAGCCCTGAAAGTAATAGTGTGTTTCAGTATCTGTTATAATTTTGCAAATAGTTTGTGCTGCTTTAACTGTTAGTTTCAATCTTACCGTACCCACATGAATGTGTCAAGAGTATACTGCTCTCGCATGTGACAATGTATAGGTTGTGTTTATCCATTCAAGTTACTAATAACTATTTTCTTGAACGAGAATGTTAATCATTCTCTTGCCTACTTAGGCTGGTGACCGTTTTCTTTACCTGTTAAACAGTGCAGATAGACAAAATTTTGTTTATTACTGTTCAAATATTTCCGTAATTCTGACTTTCATTTCCGATAAGCCACTTCCGTTAGGTACAACACGGTCAACACAACAAAATTCCTCCCAGACGGTAACACTGCTCTGTTGCATTATACCATAATTGCTTTAATAATATTGTTTTACTTCACAACCTGCTTTAAGGTTATGGTTCAGCAGCAGCAGACAATAGTGTTATAAGCTTTCATCAGCTTCCCTCAGAAATATTTCACATCAGGTAATGGATGAAATTTAATGATTGTGTCTGTGTAGTAATCATTCCAACAAACAGATGCAAGTGAGGGAGGAGCTTTCTGCAGCTTCCCTCTGAAATACATCACATAGGGTAATAGATGAAATGTGATGATTCTGGCTTTGTAGTAACCACACCAACAAACAAACGCAAATGACGGAGGAGCTTTCTGTAGCTTCCCTCAGAAATACTTCACATCAGGTAATGGGTGAAATGTAATGATTGTGTCTGTGTTCTAATCATTCCAACAAACAGATACAAGTGAGGCAGGAGCTTTCATCAGCTGAAATAAATAACATAGGGTAATGGATGAAATGCAATGATTCTGGCTTTGTAGTAACTATACCATCAAACAAACGAAAATGAGGGAGGAGCTTTCTGTAGATTTCTTTAGAAATACTTAACATTGGGTAATAGATGAAATGTGATGATTCTGGATTTGAAGTAGCCATACTAACAAACAAATGCAAATGAGGGTGGCGTTTTCTGTAGCTTCCCTCAGAATTATTTGACATCAGGTAATGGATGAAATCTAATCATTGTGTCTGTGTACTAATCATACCAACAAACAGATACAAGTGAGGGAGGAGCTTTCTGCTGTTTCTCTCTGAAATACATCAAATAGGGTAAAAAATTAAATCCAATGATTCTGGACAAACTAATGCAAATGAGTTAGGAGCTTTCTGTAGCTATTCTCAGAAATAATTCTCATAGGGTAATAGATGAAATGCGATGATTCTGGCTTTGTAGTAACCATACCAACAAACAAACACAACTAAGGGAGGAGCTTTCGGTAGCCCCCCTCAGAAATACTTCACATCAGGTAATGGATGAAATGCAGTGATTGTGTCTGTGTACTATTCATAACAAAAAACAGGTGTAAGTGAGATAAGAGCTTTCTGCAGCTTCCCTCAGAAATATTCCACATCTGGTAATGGATGAAAAATAATGATTGTGTCAGTGAACTAATCATAACAACAAACAGATGCAAGTGAGGGACGAAATATCTGCAGCTTCTCTCTGAAATACATCACATAGGGGAATGGAAGAAATGCAATGATACTGGCTTTGTAGTAACCATAGCAACAAACAAACACAAATGGTGGAGGAGCTTTCTGTAGCCTCCACCAGAAATACTTCACATCAGGTGAAGGATGAAATGCAGTGATTGTGTCTGTGTACTAATCTTAACAACAAACAGATGTAAGTGAGGGAAGAGCTCTATGCAGCTTCCCTCAGAAATACTTCACATCCGGTGATGAATGAAATGTATCGATTGTGTCTGTGTACTAATCATACCATAAACAGATGCAAGTGCGGGAAGAGCTTTCTGCAGCTATTAACTGAAATACATCATGTAGGGTAATAGATGATATGCAATGATTCAGGCTTTGTGGTAACCATACTAACAAACAAACACAAATGAGGGAGGAACTTCCTCTAGCTTGCCTCAGAATTACTTCACATCATGTAATAAATGAAATGTAATGATGGTGGCTGTGTACTAATCATTCCAACAAACAGATGCAAGTGAGGGAGGAGCTTTCAGCTGCTTCTCTCTGAAATACCTCACATAGGGTAATGGGTGAAATGCAATGATTCTGGCTTTGTAGTAACAATACCAACTAACAAACGCAAATGAGTGAGGAGCTTTCTATAGCTTCCTTCAGAAATATTTCACATCAGGTAATGGATGAAATGTAATGATTGTGTCGGTGTACTAATCATACCAACAAACAGATGCAAATGAGGGAGGAACTTTCTGCAGCTTCTATCTGAAATACATCACATAGGGTAAAATATGAACTAAGATGATTCTGGCTTTGTGATAACCAGCCCAACAAACTAACGCAAATGAGGGATGAGCATTTTGCATCTATTCTCAGAAATACTTCACATAGGGTAATAGATGAAATGCAACGATTCTGGCTTTGTAGTAACCATAACAACAAACCAAAGGCAAATGACACTTGAGCTTCCTGTAGCTTTTTTTAGAAATACTTCACATAGAGTAATAAATGAAATGTGATTATTCTGGCTTTGTAATAACCATACCAACAAACTAAAGCAAATAAGGGTGGAGCTTTCTGTAGCTATTCTCAGAAATTCATCACATGGGGTAATAGATGAAATACGATGATTTTGGCTTTGTAGTAACCATACCAACAAATGAAACCCAAATGAGGGTTGTGCTTTCTGTAGCCTCCCTCTGAAATATTTCACAACAGGTAATGGATGAAATATAATGATAGTGTCTGTGTACAAATCATATCAAAAAGAGGAGCAAGTGAGGCACGAGCTTTCTTCAGCTCCTCTATGAGATACATCACATAGGATAATGGATGAAATGCGATGACTCTGGTTTTGTAGTAACCATAAAAACAAACAAACGCAAATGACACTTGAGCCTTCTGTATCTTTTCTCAGGAATACTTCACATAGTGTGATAGATGAAATGCGATGATTCTGGCTTTGTAGTAATAATACCAACAAAGAAACGCAAATGATTGAGGAGCTTGCTGTAGCCCCACTCAGAAATACTTCACATCAGGTAATGGATGAAATGAAATGATTGTGTCTGTGTACTAATCATAGAAACAAACAGATGTAGGTGAGGGATGAGCTTTCTGCAGCTTCCCTCATAAATACTTTACATCCAGTAATGGATGAAAAGTAATGATTGTGTCTGTGTACTAATCATACCATAAACAGATGCAAGTGAGGGAAGAGTTTTCTGCAGCTTCCCTCAGAAATACTTCACATAAGGTAATGGATGTTATGTAATGAGTGTGTGTGTGTGTATTAATCATTATAACAAACAGATGCAAGTGAGAGTGGAGCTTTCTGCAGCTCCATGCTGAAATACATCACATAAAGTAATAGATGAATTGCGATGATTCTGGCTTTGTAGTAACCATACCAACAAACAAACGCAAATGACACTTGAGCTTCCTGTAGTTTTATTTAGAAATATTTCACATAGGGTAATAGATGAAATGCGATGACACTATATTTGTAGTAACCTTACCAACAAACAAACGCAACTGAGAGAGGAGCTTTCTGTAGCTCCCCTGAGAAATATTTCACATCAGGTAATGGATGAAATGTAATGATTGTGTCTGTGTACTCATCATACCATAAACAGATGCAAATGAGTAATGAGCTTTCTGCAGCTTTTCTCTGAAATTCATCACATAGGTTAATAGATTAAATGCGATGATTCTGGCTCTGTAGTAACCATACCAACAATGAAACGCAAATGAGGGTTGTGCTTTCTATAGTTTCCATCAGAAATATTTCACATCAGGTAATGGATGAAATGCAATGATTGTGTCTGTGTACTAATCATACTATAAACAGAAGCAAATGAGGGATGAGCTTTCTGCAGCTTTTCTCTGAAATACATCACATGGGGTAATAGATGAAATGCAATGATTCTGACTTTGTAGTAACCATACCAACAAAGAAACACAAATGAGGGAGGAGTTTTCTGCAGTTTTTTTCAGAAATACTTCACATTGGGTAATAGATGAAATGTGATGGTCCTGGCTTTGTAGTAACCATACCAACAATCAAACGCAAATGAGGGAGGTGCTTTCTGTAGTAATCATTCCAATGAACCGATGCAAGTTAGATAGGAGCTTACTGCAGCTTCTCTCTGAGATACATCACATAGGATAATGGATGAAACACAATGTTTCTGGCTTCACAGTAACCGTACCAACAAACAAACGCAAATGAGGGAGGAGCTTTTCTGTAGCTTCCCTCAGAAATTCCTCACATCAGATAATGGATGAAATGTAACGATTGTGTCCGTGTACTAATCATACCAACGTTCAGAGCAAGTGAGGGAGGAGCTTTCTGCTGCTCCTCTCTGAAATACCTCATATATGGTAATAGATGACATGCGATGATTCTGGCTTTGTGGTAACCATACCAACAAACAAATGCAAATGAGGGAGTAGCACTCTGTAGCTAATCTCAGAAGTATTTCACATATAATAATAAATGAAATGCGACGATTCTGGCTTTATAGTAACCATTCCAACAAACAAACGAAAATGAGGGAGGAGCTTTCTGTAGCTTCCCTCAGAAATGCTTCACATCAGGTAATGGACGAAATGTAATGATTGTGTCAGTGTACTAATCGTACCAACAAACAGATGCAAGTGAGGGAGGAGATTTCTGCAGTCTCTCTCTGAAATACATCACAAGGGGTAATAGATGGAATGCAATGATTCTGGCTTTGTAGTAATAATACCAACCAACAAACGCAACTAAGGGAGGTTATTTCTATAGCTTTCCTCAGAAATACTTCACATCAGGTAATGGATGAAATGAAATAATTATGTCTGTGTACTGATCAGAACAACAAACAGATGCAAGTGAGGGAATAGCTTTCTGCAGCCTCCCTCAGAAATACTTCACATCAGGTAATGATGAATGTAATGATTGTGTCTCTGTACAAATCATTCCAAAAAACTGATGCGAGTGAGGGAGGAGCTTTCTGCAGCATTTTTCTCAAATACATCACATAGGGTAAAAAAAGAAATACGATGATTCTGGCTTTGTAATAACCATACCAACAAACAAACGCAAATGGCGCTTGAGCTTTCTGTAGCTTACCTCAGAAATACTTCACATAGGGAAATAGATGAAATGCGATGATTCTGGCTTTGTGGTAACCATACCAACAAACAAACGCAACTGAGAGTGGAGTTTTCTGTAGCTTCCCTCAGAAATATTTCACGTCAGGTATTGGATGGAGTGTAATGATTGTGTCTGTGTACTAATCTTAACAACAAACAGATGCAAGTGTGAGAGGAGCTTTCTGCAGTTTCCATCAGAAATAATTCACTTTAAGTAATGGATAAAATGTAATGATTGTGTCTGTGTACTAATCATACAAACAATCAGATGCATGTGAGGGAGTAGCTTTCTGCAGCTTCTCTCTGAAATACTTCATATAGGAGAATAGATGAAATGCAATTATTCGTGCTTTGTAGTAACCATACCAACAAACAAACACAAATGAGGGAGGAGCTTTCTGTAGCTTTTCTGAGAAATATTTCACATAGGGTAATAGATGAAATCCAATGATTCTATCTTTGTAGTATCCATACCAACAATCAAACGCATATGAGGGAGGAGCTTTCATTAGCTTCCCTCAGAAATACTTCACATCAGGTAGTGGATGAAATGCAATGTTTGTGTATACGTACTAATCATACCAACAAAGAGATGTATGTGAATGAAGAGCTTTTTGCAGCTTCTCTCTGAAATAAATAACATATTGTAATAGATGAAATGCGATGATTCTGGCTTTCTAGTAACCATACCAACAAACAAACGCAAATGAGGGAGGAGCTTTCTGTAGCTTCCCTCAGAAATACTTCACATCAGGTAATGGATGAAATGCAATGATTGTATCTGTGTACTAACCATACCAACAATCAGAAGAAAGTGATTGAGGAGCTTTCTGCACCTTCTCTCAGAAATACTTCACGTAGGGTTGTGTACTAATCATACCAACTATAAGGCTTTACCATTCTGCACCTTCTCTCCTAAATACATCACATAGGGTTATAGATGAAATGCGATGATTCTGGCTTTGTAGTAACCATACCAAAAAACAAACCCAAATGAGGGAGGACCTTTCTGTAGCTTTTCTCAGAAATATTTCACATAGGGTGATAGATGAAATGCCATGATTCTGGGTTTGTAGGAACTATACCAACAAACAAACGAAATGAGTGAGGAGCTTTCTGTAGCTTCCCTGAGAAATATTTCACATCAGGTAATGGATGAAATGTAATGATTGTGTCTGTGTACTCATCATACCATAAACAGATGCAAATGAGTAATGAGCTTTCTGCAGCTTTTCTCTGAAATTCATCACATAGGTTAATAGATTAAATGCGATGATTCTGGCTCTGTAGTAACCATACCAACAATGAAACGCAAATGAGGGTTGTGCTTTCTATAGTTTCCATCAGAAATATTTCACATCAGGTAATGGATGAAATGCAATTATTGTGTCTGTGTACTAATCATACCATAAACAGAAGCAAATGAGGGATGAGCTTTCTGCAGCTTTTCTCTGAAATACATCACATGGGGTAATAGATGAAATGCAATGATTCTGACTTTGTAGTAACCATACCAACAAAGAAACACAAATGAGGGAGGAGTTTTCTGCAGTTTTTTTCAGAAATACTTCACATTGGGTAATAGATGAAATGTGATGGTCCTGGCTTTGTAGTAACCATACCAACAATCAAACGCAAATGAGGGAGGTGTTTTCTGTAGTAATCATTCCAACGAACCGATGCAAGTTAGAAAGGAGCTTACCGCAGCTTCCCCCTGAAATACATCACATAGGGTAATAGATGAAATACGATGATTCAGGCTTTGTAGTAACCCCACCAACAAACACACCAAAATTACGAGGAGCTTTTACAGCATCCCTCAGAAATACTTCACATCCAGTAATGGATGAAATGAAATGATTTTGTCTGTGTACTAATATTGCCATAAACAGATGCAAGTGAGGGAAGAGCATTCTGCAGCTTCTCTCTGATATACATCACATGGGGTAATGGATGAAATGCGATGATTCTGGCTCTGTAGTAATCATACCAACAAACAAACGCAAACGAGGGAAATGCTTTCTGTAGATTCCCTCAGATATATTTCAAATCAAGTAATGGATGAAGTGTTATGATTGTGTCTGTGTATTAATCACAACAACAAACAGTTGCAAGTGAGGGACGAGCCTTCTGCAGCTTCTCTCTGAGATACATCACATAGGATAATGGATGAAACACAATGTTTCTGGCTTCACAGTAACCGTACCAACAAACAAACGCAAATGAGGGAGGAGCTTTTCTGTAGCTTCCCTCAGAAATTCCTCACATAAGATAATGGATGAAATGTAATGATTGTGTCCGTTTACTAATCATACCAACATACAGAGCAAGTGAGGGAGGAGCTTTCTGCTGCTCCTCTCTGAAATACATCATATATGGTAATAGATGAAATGCGATGATTCTAGCTTTGTAGTAACCATACCAACAAACAAACGCAAATGAGGGAGTAGCACTCTGTAGCTAATCTCAGAAGTATTTCACATAGGATAATAGATGAAATGCGATGATTCTGGCTTTATAGTAACCATTCCAACAAACAAACGAAAATGAGGGAGGAGCATTCTGTAGCTTCCCTCAGAAATACTTCACATCAGGTAATGGACGAAATGTAATGATTGTGTCAGTGTACTAATCGTACCAACAAACAGATGCAAGTGAGGGAGGAGATTTCTGCAGTCTCTCTCTGAAATACATCACAAGGGGTAATAGATGGAATGCAATGATTCTGGCTTTGTAGTAATAATACCAACCAACAAACGCAACTAAGGGAGGTTATTTCTATAGCTTTCCTCAGAAATACTTCACATCAGGTAATGGATGAAATGAAATAATTGTGTCTGTGTACTGATCAGAACAACAAACAGATGCAAGTGAGGGAATAGCTTTCTGCAGCCTCCCTCAGAAATACTTCACATCAGGTAATGATGAATGTAATGATTGTGTCTCTGTACTAATCATTCCAAAAAACTGATGCGAGTGAGGGAGGAGCTTTCTGCAGCATTTTTCTCAAATACATCACATAGGGTAAAAAAAGAAATACGATGATTCTGGCTTTGTAATAACCATACCAACAAACAAACGCAAATGGCGCTTGAGCTTTCTGTAGCTTACCTCAGAAATACTTCACATAGGGAAATAGATGAAATGCGATGATTCTGGCTTTGTGGTAACCATACCAACAAACAAACGCAACTGAGAGTGGAGTTTTCTGTAGCTTCCCTCAGAAATATTTCACGTCAGGTATTGGATGGAGTGTAATGATTGTGTCTGTGTACTAATCTTAACAACAAACAGATGCAAGTGTGGGAGGAGCTTTCTGCAGTTTCAGTCAGAAATAATTCACTTTAAGTAATGGATAAAATGTAATGATTGTGTCTGTGTACTAATCATACAAACAATCAGATGCATGTGAGGGAGTAGCTTTCTGCAGCTTCTCTCTGAAATACTTCATATAGGAGAATAGATGAAATGCAATTATTCGTGCTTTGTAGTAACCATACCAACAAACAAACACAAATGAGGGAGGAGCTTTCTGTAGCTTTTCTGAGAAATATTTCACATAGGGTAATTGATGAAATCCAATGATTCTATCTTTGTAGTATCCATACCAACAATCAAACGCGTATGAGGGAGGAGCTTTCATTAGCTTCCCTCAGAAATACTTCACATCAGGTAGTGGATGAAATGCAATGTTTGTGTATACGTACTAATCATACCAACAAAGAGATGTATGTGAATGAAGAGCTTTCTGCATCTTCTCTCTGAAATAAATAACATATTGTAATAGATGAAATGCGATGATTCTGGCTTTCTAGTAACCATACCAACAAACAAACGCAAATGAGGGAGGAGCTTTCTGTAGCTTCCCTCAGAAATACTTCACATCAGGGAAAGGATGAAATATAAGGATTGTGTCTGTGTACTAATTATTCCAACAAACAGATGCATGTGAGGGAGGAGGGTTTTGCAGCATCTCTCAGAAATACTTCATATAGGACAATAGGTGAAATGCAATTATTTTATCTTTGTAGTAACCATACCAACAAACAAACACAAATGAGGGAGGAGCTTACTGTAGCTTTTCTGAGTAATATTTCACATAGGGTAATATATGAAATGCGATGATTCTGGCTTTGTAGTAACTATACCAACAATCAAACGCAAATGAGGGATGAGCTTTCTGCAGCTTTTCTCTGAAATACATCACATGGGGTAATAGATGAAATGCAATGATTCTGACTTTGTAGTAACCATACCAACAAAGAAACACAAATGAGGGAGGAGTTTTCTGCAGTTTTTTTCAGAAATACTTCACATTCGGTAATAGATGAAATGTGATGGTCCTGGCTTTGTAGTAACCATACCAACAATCAAACGCAAATGAGGGAGGTGCTTTCTGTAGTAATCATTCCAACGATCTGATGCAAGTTAGAAAGGAGCTTACTGCAGCTTCCCTCTGAAATACATCACATAGGGTAATAGATGAAATACGAGGATTCAGGCTATGTAGTATCCCCACCAACAAACAAACGAAAATTACGAGGAGCTTTTACAGCATCCCTCAGAAATACTTCACATCCAGTAATGGATGAAATGAAATGATTTTGTCTGTGTACTAATATTGCCATAAACAGATGCAAGTGAGGGAAGAGCATTCTGCAGCTTCTCTCTGATATACATCACATGGGGTAATGGACGAAATGCGATGATTCTGGCTCTGTAGTAATCATACCAACAAACAAACGCAAATGAGGGAGATGCTTTCTGTAGATTCCCTCAGATATATTTCAAATCAAGTAATGGATGAAGTGTAATGATTGTGTCTGTGTATTAATCACAACAACAAACAGTTGCAAGTGAGGGAAGAGCATTCTGCAGCTTCTCTCTGAGATACATCACATAGGATAATGGATGAAACACAATGTTTCTGGCTTCACAGTAACCGTACCAACAAACAAACGCAAATGAGGGAGGAGCTTTTCTGTAGCTTCCCTCAGAAAGTCCTCACATCAGATAATGGATGAAATGTAACGATTGTGTCCGTGTTCTAATCATACCAACATACAGAGCAAGTGAGGGAGGAGCTTTCTGCTGCTCCTCTCTGAAATACCTCATATATGGTAATAGATGAAATGCGATGATTCTAGCTTTGTAGTAACCATACCAACAAACAAACGCAAATGAGGGAGTAGCACTCTGTAGCTAATCTCAGAAGTATTTCACATAGGATAATAGATGAAACGCGATGATTCTGGCTTTATAGTAACCATTCCAACAAACAAACGAAAATGAGGGAGGAGCTTTCTGTAGCTTCCCTCAGAAATACTTCACATCAGGTAATGGACGAAATGTAATGATTGTGTCAGTGTACTAATCGTACCAACAAACAGATGCAAGTGAGGGAGGAGATTTCTGCAGTCTCTCTCTGAAATACATCACAAGGGGTAATAGATGGAATGCAATGATTCTGGCTTTGTAGTAATAATACCAACCAACAAACGCAACTAAGGGAGGTTATTTCTATAGCTTTCCTCAGAAATACTTCACATCAGGTAATGGATGAAATGAAATAATTGTGTCTGTGTACTGATCAGAACAACAAACAGATGCAAGTGAGGGAATAGCTTTCTGCAGCCTCCCTCAGAAATACTTCACATCAGGTAATGATGAATGTAATGATTGTGTCTCTGTACTAATCATTCCAAAAAACTGATGCGAGTGAGGGAGGAGCTTTCTGCAGCATTTTTCTCAAATACATCACATAGGGTAAAAAAAGAAATACGATGATTCTGGCTTTGTAATAACCATACCAACAAACAAACGCAAATGACGCTTGAGCTTTCTGTAGCTTACCTCAGAAATACTTCACATAGGGAAATAGATGAAATGCGATGATTCTGGCTTTGTGGTAACCATACCAACAAACAAACGCAACTGAGAGTGGAGTTTTCTGTAGCTTCCCTCAGAAATATTTCACGTCAGGTATTGGATGGAGTGTAATGATTGTGTCTGTGTACTAATCTTAACAACAAACAGAAGCAAGTGTGGGAGGAGCTTTCTGCAGTTTCAGTCAGAAATAATTCACTTTAAGTAATTGATAAAATGTAATGATTGTGTCTGTGTACTAATCATACAAACAATCAGATGCATGTGAGGGAGTAGCTTTCTGCAGCTTCTCTCTGAAATACTTCATATAGGAGAATAGATGAAATGCAATTATTCGTGCTTTGTAGTAACCATACCAACAAACAAACACAAATGAGGGAGGAGCTTACTGTAGCTTTTCTGAGTAATATTTCACATAGGGTAATATATGAAATGCGATGATTCTGGCTTTGTAGTAACTATACCAACAATCAAACGCAAATGAGGGAGAAGCTTGCTGTAGCTTCCCGTCAGAAATACTTCACATCAGGTAATGGATGAAATGCAATGATTGTGTCTGTGTACTAATCATACCAACAATCAGAAGAAAGTGATGGAGGAGCTTTCTGCACCTTCTCTCAGAAATACTTCACGTAGGGTTGCGTACTAATCATACCAACTATAAGGCTTTACCATTCTGCACCTTCTCTCCTAAATACATCACATAGGGTTATAGATGAAATGCGATGATTCTGGCTTTGTAGTAACCATACCAAAAAACAAACGCAAATGAGGGAGGACCTTTCTGTAGCTTTTCTCAGAAATATTTCACATAGGGTGATAGATGAAATGCCATGATTCTGGGTTTGTAGGAACTATACCAACAAACAAACGAAATGAGTGAAGAGCTTTCTGTAGCTTCCCTGAGAAATATTTCACATCAAGTAATGGATGAAATGTAATGATTGTAGTAACCATACATAGGGTAATGAATGAAATGCAATGATTTTGGCTTTGTAGTAACCATTCCAACAAACAAACTCCATAAAAGAAATGTAATGATTGTGTCTGTGTACTAATCATACCAACAAAGTGATGCCATTGAGGAGGCCTTGCGCCACCACTTTTATTCCATCTTAGCCACGTATCACGGTTCTGGCATTGTCTACACTGTTGGTTCGATGGTTGTTGGTCGTGTCCGTTATGCCCTAACTCTAGTGGACCATTGTGAACAACTTTCATTACCGGCTGGCTGCAGTTTTTACACTGCTGACGTGGTCACCATCTTTCGAGCTCTAGAGTATCTCTTCTCCTGCTCAGGTGAGTCCTTCATTATCTGTGGTGATTACCTGAGCGGTTTACCAGCTCTCGACCAGTGTTTATCTCATTCTCGTCTGGTGATGGCTATCCAGTTGTCCCTGCATAATCTTGCCCGTTGCGGCGGATCTGTTGTCTTTGTTTGGAACCCAGGCTATGTTGAGATAGCTTGCAATGAAACTGTTGACTGCCTGGCGAAAGAGGCCACCAGTAAAGCATCTCTGGAGATTAGCCTCCCGGAGACTGATTTGCGGGCACTATTACGCCAAAAAGTTTTAGATTTATGGGACAGTGATTGGCGCAACCTGCCCATGCCAAACAAACTCCGTCATAACAAGGAGACGATGACTGTGTGGTGGTCATCCATGTGGGCCATCGCAGGGACTCAGTCATCCTTTGTCGTCTCCGCATTGGCCACACCTGACTGATGCATAGTTATTTCCTGTGTCGTGAGGATCCACCTCTTTGTCGTTGTGGGGCTTCCTTGACAGTGGTCCATATTCTGTTGGAGTGCGCCCTTTTAACTGTGCTCAGGCAGACTTTTGCGATGGCTGAAATGCTCTCTGCGCTTTTAACTTATGACTGTTCCATAGCGGACTTAGTTTTGCATTTTATTCGGGCAGGGGGATTTTATCGCTTAATGTAAATGTGTGTGTTTTTGTGTGTGCTTTGTGTTGATTCTGGCCTATGGGCTACGATTTTAGTCTGCCTTTTTTAATGTGTTTCTCGGTGGTTGGCTTTTCCTTTCTGTTTCTATGGTCGGCCACCCACCATCACTCTCCGTGTGATTTTAGTTCGTCTTGTCTGGTCTTTGTCTCAGTTTCTCTCATTCTGTGTCATCTGTCCTCTGGTTTGTTGATTGTTCTTATTCTCTGTGGGTGTTTTTAGTATTAGAAAAAGGGACCAATGATCGTAGCAGTCTGGTCTCTTTAACCCCCAAAAACCAACCAATCCTAAGATGTCTACCTCAGTCGGAGATGAAATGTCAGAAATAATTTTATTCATCGACTGTGCCGTCCTCCCACAAGCCAGTACAGAAGTTTTGACTAATGTGAACAGTCGCTGTGAAAGCCTATGTTGTGTAAATGTGTGCTTGTCTCCTGAAGTGTACCTTGTGAAAGGAGGAGTAGGAGGTGATTTAATGCTCGTGGTGTGAGTAGCTTCGCAGTATTTTCTATCCTTCATGTAACATGTGTTTTCATTCTTGATAAAACACTGAATAGTAGTCATCGAGAAAGTATTTGTTGTAGCTCGTGTATTTAGAGGAAACAGCACTAACCTGGCGTACATGTTTCCTTGGGATTGAACTAGAATGTCGTGAATTTCAGCCACAGTCTCCAACTTTTGTCACTATTTAACTTAAATTATTATAGGACCTGTCTGAGGAAATGTGTGTCAAGTAATGTACTTCAAAAGGCCATTCTGCTGTGCTCTATTTCCTCATGTTCATATACAGGATTGAAGCAGTTGAGAGTTGAGAATCGTTATGGGTTTGGGAAAGAATAAGATCTTTAGTCAACGTGAAAACACAGACAAAGCTATTGTGGTAAACTGCAGTATTAAAAATTCTGTAACTTTACAAAAGGTCTAAAAGAGTCAGTAGAATCAGGTGTGACTGGTAAACCATTCTTTTTCAGGTGGTATACATTTTGTTATTTTTCATTTATAAATGTATATCTATCTGCTCCAGGAGATACATTTTCCTGCCACTGGAATGAATATGCAGGTTTTTCTGCATATCATTAACAATGTGTTTGTTGTAGAACATGTCTTCCACAGTGGCCGACATTGAAAAATGATTTGAGTGAAAGCCATTTCCTTCTGTAAATGAGTGTCCTATGTCTGTGTGGTAAGGCAGGGCAACTTGGCCATTGTATTTTATATTCTGTACCATTGCAAGTTGAAATCAAGCTTCACACACACACACACACACACACACACACACACACACACACACACCCACACACACTAACTACGTAGATCTTCTTTAGTTACATCTGAGCTTCCAGTGAACATAATTCATATTTATGCATTATATTTAGCACATGGGGAACATGTGCAAACTCAGTTGATGAGAAATAAAGGATATAATGTAAGTAACTAATTCATTTTTCACCTAATTAAATCTCTCCTCACTTTCAGGCAGAAAGCCTTAATCTATGTCACAGTGAAAGCCATGTGCAGACAGTGGCCAATAGCCGCTCTCTCCGGTTTCGTAATAGGGACCCGCTCTGCCCTAGTCCAGCCAGTCTGGTACCCGCTCTGGGTTTTGTTTCTATCTCGGTGGTAGTGCATTCTGGTTGTTGCTCGTTGTTGACATTTGCCTGGCTCTGGTTCCGAGTGGATTTACGTTTGGTGTTTGGTGTCCACAAGCCTCTGTTGTTTATCTCTTCCTCCTTGTGTCGCCTATAGTCGGTAGCGGTTGGTTGTTGTCAGATGTCATTGGTCTGTCGTCCGACTTGTCCTGTGTTTACCTTGTGGTGCGTGCTCCACCGCTGGCGTCTTCCCTGCCTGGCGGCTCCGATCCACAGCCCAAGCCATTCCTGCTGTTGGTTGTGGTTACCACAATTTACTTCGCTCCTACCACATTGTCGTCAGTAATTGCAGTAGTCATTTTCAACATCTTCTCAACCATCTTTGAAACATTTGTACCACTTGTAAACTCTTGTACTCGTAGTAGAGTCGCCAAAAGCCACATTCGATGTTTCCAATGCGATACTGCACTTTGTTCCATTTTTAAACAAAATTTAATGGAGAATCTTTGATCCAACTTTTTCGAAAGTAAAAATTCTCTGAGCACTCAAAAACAAAGACCTCCTTTTCCACTGTCAACAATGAACTAAATACTGAAAATAGATGTAAATATATGTACGGTACATCAGGAACACGTGTACTAACAAGAAAACAACAAAAATGTATACAGCCAACAGAATTAAATTCCTGTAACTTTTTGATCACACCTCGTATGCAGTGTCTGGAAAAAGGAAATAAAGCACCCATAACAGTGTAACTTTGTACAAGTACAAACTATTAGCGGGCATGTAAACAATTAGAGCAGTGGTTCTCAGCAAAAGTAGAAAGGCCACTAGTGTTGATGGTGGAGGGTATACAAGAGGTGTGAGCACCATCGGGTAGACTACTGATGAGAGGTGTCACATTGTGTTCAGTGTTGAATCACGGTTCTGCACTATCCCCGATGACCACTGTCAGCACGTGTGGCGGCAGCTTGGGGGACATTCCATTCTTCCAGTGTTTTGGAAAGGCACAGTATAGCCAGCAAATGGTTATGAATGTAGGTTGCAGTTGATAGTGATTGAGGGAACTGTGACGGAACAACAATCTTTCAGATGTCGATAATCCTCGTGTTACATCTTGTATGACAGTATCGTGATGTTATTTCCAACACAACAGTGCTCATCCACATAGTGGCATGTGTATGTATCAATTGTATGCATGGTATTAGCTGCTCCCATAGTCAGCAAAATCCTTAGATATGTTCCCTGCAGAGCATATGTGGCACGAGCTTGGACGTAAACTCTGCCCCAGTGTCAGTATCCAGAATATTGTGGACCATTACAACAGTTTGAGGCCAGCTTGCCCGAGGAAGGAATCTAGTGGCCTTATGACACCCTCCCAAACAAACAAGTGTATGCAAGAAGGGCAATTGGGTGCATGTCATATTGATAAGTGAGCTCATACTGCCAAGTTCTTTGTAAATCTGACTCAATTTTGTAATCACTAAAGTAACATCACATACCGACTGAACCCATGGCATTTCTTTTCTTTCTGTGAATTTCAATTTCTTAGCTGGGCAGTGTTTATGAACATCTTGGGCTGAAAGAAAATCAGCATGATATAGAGACATAAAACTATTAGAGACGTAATTAAATGTAAAAGTGTCACCAAAAACACATTTAAAGTGAAAAGCCTGAAAAAACACCAAGTTGTGTGTCCAGAAAATCTGTATCACAATGGGTTAACAGTGAGCAGCAACTGCAACCAAATGGGAAAAATATCTTCTTCCGGCCCAGGATGTTGTAGCAGATTTTCTGCAACTTCACATTCCTAATGCTTCTGTATATTTTTTCCTGTTTCTACAAAGTCCATTCCTGGCAACTATAATTTAAAATGATCCAAGTCACTGTCCTTCTTCTTTGTATACTAAGGTGTCTGTCTGTAAATAATTTACTCTTATTTCTGAAGGCTTGGGCATTCCAATTCTTCTCTTAATATCCACTAGCTTTTGCCCTCAACTATGTTGGCACGGATATTGAACCTGCATGAATTTTGAGTAGCCCTGAAACTTATTATACATGGGAAAAATGGATATAAAGAACTGAAAGTGAAGTTGTCAAAACGATCCAATGGTAAAGAATTGATATGTTTGTAAGCACAGATACAGATATTTGAAGTATGAAATAGCAAAACGCCTGGATAGGGGAACAAGCTAGTGGCGTATTTAATGAAAATACAAAAAATTAAAGAATCTGTAGTTACAAATAAGTCAGTTCATTACTGTTGCACCCTTTTGACAGTGTCACCTTCAGTCTTTATATCTGTTTTTCTTGCTAACAAGCTTCAGGATATTTATGAACATTCATGTCAATGAAGTCGTTTGCTTAATAAGCTTATCAGTGACAATAGTTACAGTAATTTGTGAATGAATTCAAGAATGTCTGTGGGTAATGGAATTAAACTGTTAACATTAATAATATTTTGGAAAGTTTCATCATCATAACACTATTTACTACTTTTTACTGATTTTTCTCATTTCTGGTCCCGGTTTGTTTCGTTTAGTTTTATAAAACTTCCACTGTCCCGATGTTTTTTTCTTCCAGTATAATGAAATGATGCTTATATGAAACTGAGTTGATCCACATAAAGCACTTGCAGTCCCTTGCAGGCCTGCATACAATAAAAAGTATTTAATATTGCATTTTTTGTAATCAGTTCAGCATGCATCTCTGTATACATAACCTGTCAGTAGCTGCCCACAGAGTTATTTTCAATTTTCCTGTAATTAAATAACATAAAACATGATAAATAGATGTAAAAACTTTTTATAATATGGAAAAATGCCTGTACACCATTATTATTTGCAGTATGTAGATAGTCACAGGATATGTGATGCATTCCCTTATGGATCTGAGTTACTGGGTACACATTTGTTTCCATACTATTCGGGCCCACATAGTTAAATGTACAGTTCAGTTTATCATGTTTTATAGATAATTTCACTTCAAAATTTCTCTGAGGGTTGAAATGCTTTTATAAATATGTAATGTTGAATCATTGGCTGTTGTCAGCTTAGCATATAATTTTAATGGTCTTTTATCCATTCTGGATCTTCCTGAACTCAACAGCTGTGAACATATGTTCATTAATAATGCAACCAACCATGAGTACTTCTAAAAGTATTTATTTAAATGCCATTACCAGTCTCAAGCTATTATGTCTGTCTACAGGTTTTTATTTTATTTACTTACTTTTTTTTAAGTAATTGCAACAATGTGCTAATATACGTGTATTTGATAAAATATAAAATGAAATACTTACATACCCTCGATTTGTTTTGTCGGTATCATTTAGGCTTTCTTTGGTCCTTAAGCATTTTCAGCATGACACACGAAGAGTTAAGAATTATAGACAATGCACTTATTCTAAACAATCCACTGTGTTGTGCACACACTTCACATTATTTTTCATCAGTTGCAGCTTTTGACAAGTTCTTCACATGTAATGATTTTGCTTACAGTGAAAAGTCTATCCACTGACCAACGATATCACTCATTTCTCAACAAGGAAACATCTCATCTACTGTATGTTAAGTAAAGAATGTGTGGACGATACAAATCTGCACTTCTTACAAGTGAGGAACTCTAATTGTAGCATGTCATAGGAGAAATTAACAAGAAGATTTATCAGGCTACTCTCGAGAAGCAATGGCATGTGTTTTGATTTTGGTCCCTGACAATATTCTTCAATGGATGTTAAGTTGGGCAGCTAGTGGAATAAGGATACCCTTGTTCAGAGTCCTAACACAGACCAATCATGTTTAATTTGTGTGAAAAGTGCAATGAACATTTTCAGGATTGTTTGTTAGCCAGCTGTAGTTGCTCATTTAGAATTTGCTGAGATGAATTGAAGGTGTGAATGCATATTTCTAGTTATTTTAAGATACCCATTTTCCTCCATAAGTTAGTTGTATATTTTGTTTGTAGATTATCTTTAGTGTTTGAAATGCTGTATCTATATTGAGCCATGTGAGTGGCAGTTGCAGATGTAGTTAAATGTTTTTAGTCTAAAAGCATCCTTTTATTTAAGATATCTTGAAGTTGCTGCCAGTCAGGCCAAGATAAAATCTGATGCAATTGCACAATCAGTACTGTGTACTCCTCAGTTTTTAGAGATCCAGCCCAATGGTTTTGGTTTTATGTACTATGTTATGTTGCAGCATTTAGTGTGCATCTATGGGCCTAAAGTCGAAATTGTGCAGAAAATATTAGTAAGTTACTTTATTCAACCATAGAATGTTTATGAAATATTACATATGTCATGTTAATTGAAAGAGGAAACAGTATTTTAATTAACTAATCCATACATACAGCAATAACATCTTTTACAGTTGTAGATGATGATGATCTGCTGTTAATTTTGAAGTGTTTTGTACAATTTTTTATACACATTGCCAAACAAGTTTACAATTTACGTAAAAAAAATACAGTTTTTGTCAGATAACTACACACTGGGTGAGCAAATATTTGTAGTTTGGGCACTGCGTTTCAGCTGTCTTAAGTACCTTGACAATACTTTTAGCATCCACTTGTATTCTTTGTGTTGTCTCTTTAGCCCATTTGAAAAAGCAGAGTCATCAGCTCACCACAATGTTAAGATGACAAAATTGGATGAAGTATGGAAATTACCCATCACAGACCCTGGGTGCAGAATTTCACATTATTTCTAATTAAATAATAATAATTTTTTCAATGCCTGCTTGATGTTACATAAATAATCATAGACTTTTTAGTATTAACCATTTGAGAGGTATGCTTCATTTTTTTTTTAATATTAGGGGTTTAATGCATTCAAAAAATTTATGGTGCAGTTTTATTCCTTTGTAGAAAATACTGGCTGTTGTTTTGTTTATCTTGAAACATGAGTCGGACAAAACTGACATTTACTCAGATCATGTGAATACAGCTGTTTGTGAGATAACTGCTTTGTTCTGTATAAGCCAAAAATATTGTTATTCAGTCTGATATTATGTTATTGCCCAAACTATGAGGTTTGTGGTGGGATTATTTGGGACAGAGATGCTACATATTAGTATGTTGTGCAAACAATAATGTAAAATGAATGACAGACAGAGGATGATGTGAAGTTTGCACTATGTGCATATTTAGACTGCTCAGCTATAACTGAAGTTGTATTTACCAAATGTTGAAAATTGATCTTCTACCTTAAACTTATAATTACCTTTGATGTTTACATTCTGTATGTAGCAAACATCACTATAGAAATCTGCCATTATGCTGCTTGTAAATGTTGTAACTGCTTGATAGTAATTTGTCATGTTGACATAATGATTATTCCTTAATCTAGAATGTTTCTAGTTACGTAAGTACTTTTATTCATGTTATATAGTAACCTGTTTATACATTATGTATGTAAATGTTTATTGTTCGGTAGGAAACTTAAGTTTGGGTCAACACAATTCCAAACAGACAGTTATAATTTATGATAATAATTAAAATAGTTTATGCACAATTATCTTAAAATATACAAAATTAAATGTAAACTTAGTAACATTCAGATTAATGCTTAAAGACATTCTTTCCTTTCTTACTGTACACTGATTTCTGCAGGCATTTTTAAGTGTAAAGATGCCTTGCTGGTATCTGATACTTAATGCTGTAAATGTTAGCTGTGTTAGCTTCAGTTTTGCTTGGTTACTTTATATTTGTATGCATCATATAGGAGAAGTCAAAACAATACTACTTTTGTGTAAAACAAATGAGCTCTGTATTCGCATGTTAACAATACTATCAGAGCTAATGACATTCTGTGATAATCAGAAACGTCATTTCTATGATGTTTCTGGATGTAACAGCATAACTAGTGCTACGATGGGGCTGATTTGACGATGGGACTAGTGCTACAATGGGACTGGCGTGGAAATGAAAACATTCTTGAGTGGATGACCATCTCTGGGGTGCAAGAATTTCTCTTGATAGGTGTGCAGCCACCAGGATTACGCTCTGTTCCTAGCTGTACTGGACATTCCATATTTCTTAGACTCCTGGATCAATCTGTACTGCTATCACGCTGTCTACCACACCCTGTTCTTTGTACCTCCCTTTGCAGGTGCAGTGGGTAACATGACACTTGTGAAGAGGCTTCAGTTTCCTTTCCAAGAGAAAATTGGTCCTACACAGACCCATCCTCACTCCACCCATGAACAACAGTTCTCAAATTTTATATGGATATGAATCTGTATGTGCATCAAAGCCCTTCTTATGCAACACAAGACATGGGTAGCCGACATACGTTTGCGGCACTGTGAACTGTAACTTGACAGCTTACCGCTACCTTATCCAAGACTGCCTCTAAAGTAGTGGCAATAAAGGCTGTGCATATGTGGCATGTACTTCTTTTTGAGAACATCCATCAAGGGTTTCAGAGTATTTAATTCTACAGCATCAAATGTGTCACGAAGTGCTCTTTGACCCAGTTAAGTTATAACATTATATAAATAACACACAGCACAGTGAACAGTATTAATGGCGATGATAACGATGTTGATGACATGAACAACAATTATAATAGTCTATTCACTGGACAGTAAATTTGTAATTATTTATTTATTCTGTTAGATGAGTTGATTGTTAATCAGTGCAATGATGACTGCATTACCACCTTAAGCAAGACTGCTTAATACAAATTTCTGCTTTATTCAATAAATTTTTGGTGTGCACATATTTTGCTGCAACAATAAAGTAAAATTAAATGATATGATTGAATTGTTCATTTGATGGAATTCTGTATTCATTTGGATGTTAAATACACCATTGCATCATTTCTTTAATGCCTCATCTGAATCCTGGTCAGTATAGCCATTTTTATCTCGAATTTATGTATAGCATTGCCTAACACTTGTTTGTAATTTAGTTTTCAAAGCTATAATTGTAAAAAAAAAAAAAAAAAAAAAAAAAAAATTAATGTTGTTTGTGTTTAATATGTTGTTTAAGTTTAGTATGTTGTTTCACTGTTAGTATGTTCTGAACATTAAAGAATATTACTAACTATCCTGAAATACATTATTAAAGTTATCCCCTACTGTCACTCGCAGTGTTTTTTGTAAGTCATTGTAATATGTTGATGATGATTTACACTTTTATGGCCACTTACCATTATTTTGTTACTGATCTCTTATAAAAGCAAATTCTTGATTTATATACAGCATCTATTTTTATATCTTTATTGCCTGTTGCGGAAAGTGGATGTTAACAATGTTGTTGAATTATAGTGTAAGCGGCTATGCCTTCATCCAGAAAGAAATAAAAATATGTTTGACATGTATAGGTATTTTAATTCATCTCCCTAAGGATATCTCACATATAACTTATTTCATCTCTGGCAGTGTTTATTAATTTGATGTGGTAGTCAGGAAGCAACCTCAAAATGTAAAACAAACTCTTGCAACGTTTTTGTCCATAAAATTTGGAATTGGGAAGAAAGATAATGGTGGCAAGTGCTGTTATCAAATACACAACACTGAGATGGTTGTATCTGAGTGGTTATACACTACATTAGAACAGAATTTTCCAATAATCAAAATTTCTTTTGTGACAGCATTATGGGATAACTTTATCCTATTCCCACATGGGGGTGCACAGATAGCTTGAGCATTTGGGAGCTTCTTCCATACTCAGTTAAGAGAGTTAGCTCTGCCAGTAACACTGTGACAGTTTTTACATACAGAGGATGACAGTGTGTGGTTCAACAGGCAGGTCCTGTCAATAACAGAGAAGCTGTTAAAAGCTTGATTTCTCCCTAAAACCTTAAGGGGCAAGTAAATCTGAAAAACATATCTAAAAATTTCATAATCTTGTTCTGATTGTGTAGAAACAATTGTTACTCCTAAGTAACACTCGGACGCAATAAATAAGCCCTGTTGTGGTAAGTAAATTTACACTCGTATTTAGGGTACGCTAATTATCACATTCGTTTAGGGAGTGACTCTTTATCATGTTAAGGCACCATTTTCAAAATTTTAAGTGGTATGTAAAATCTTGTGGCTTTTGCAAACTGAAAAAGAGGAACTTGCAGTTTATTCCATGCCATCGACAGGAAAACTGTGAAGGCCTAATGATGTAAACAGAAAGGTATACTAGGGTTTAACGTCCCATTCTTAATGATGCTTTCACCGTGCTCTCCCAGAAAGTGGGTGGTCACAAGTGCATGGCATACTGTCTCATCTGTTCCAAAACACAAATATTAGGGTATGAGATTGATAACCATTTACCATTCATTGTTCCACAGTGAGAAATATTTATTGGATTTTTCAGATTGGTGCAACAGGTAAATCAAATATACTGGTGCCCGTTGAAATTTATTGCTTCAAAATACCTATAGAAACAACTGTGGGAGCTCTCACACAGAATCTTTGGTTTGTCATCTCTCTGTACTTATGTCTGGTTTAGGCAGCGCACGTTCCACATCTCCATTTAACAACCTGTAGTAGTATTCATGGAAATCCATAGGAAACCCACCGTTCCATAGTAACACTCTTGTCTCTCATTTGCTGTGAATAGATCTTTAAATTTGCTGCTGCACTTTGTACTTTCTTGATGCAGTGGAGCTGCTGTGCAGTACCAATACTTCTGGCCATGTAATTTTATTTCTGTTTGCAGATGATTGAGGACCGTAAGAAAGCACATATCTACTCAGACTCACGATAAAGTAATTTAACCACTCTTAACAAACTCCTCTAATGAGATGAGTGTTCAACTGAAACAATGGTATTGTCAGGAATGCCCCTAGGGAAGTGTTTTCTGTAAACATAATGATTTGGCAGGCAGGGTGGGGAATAATCTGCGGTTGTTTGCAGATGATGCTGTGGTACAAGATGATTTAGACAACATTTATGGTTGTGTGTGTGTGTGTGTGTGTGTGTGTGTGTGTGTGTGAGAGAGAGAGAGAGAGAGAGAGAGAGAGAGAGAGAGAGAGAGAGAGAGAGAGAGAGAGAGAGAGAGAGAGAGAGAGAGGGAGAGACAGAGAGAGAGAGAGAGAGAGAGAGAGAGAGAAGGATGTGTTAACGGTATTTTCAAATGCCATATAAGTTGTACATAGATGCTTTGGGAACTCGTATGGGAATCCCTGGAGAGAAAGCAATATTCTCTTTAAGGAACACTGTATAGAGAAATTTAGAGAACTGGCATCTAAAGCCGATTGCAGAATGATTCTACTGCCAGCAGCATACATTTTGCATATGAATTGTAAAGATAAGCTATAAGATACTGGGGCTTACACAGACGCATATAGATATTCATTTCTCCCTCACTCTTTATGCGAGTGGAAGAGGAAAGGGAATGACTAGTAGTGGCACAGGGTACACGCACACTACAGCTTCTGGTGGAATATGTATGTAGGTGTGGCCAGGCTCATAACAGGAGCTCTCATTCAATCTGGCTGTGACAGAAAAGTTTCTGGATCATTGTCGCCAGTGTCCATTTTCTCCTCGAGTTCAAAGACACTGCCAAGCCATGACTTCAACCCACAGGTGGACCTCCACAGCAGGGTGGAAGCACAAACACTGCTGTGCCTTGCTGATCTTAATGAGTTAACTCCACTTTTCACAAATCTATACATACACGACAAAGGGCACACACGGTTGGTTGGCCCACACTTACTGATTACTTAAAATATGTTTTTAACAATTACGAATGTCGTTCCTCGGCGTGAGAGATAATACATGCATTTCAAGTTCTTGTTAAGATTGATCACACTTATAACATTTCCAGTTAAGTGTAATAGTATGTAATTAATTCGTAAGGACATAGTTTATAACCATGTTTTGGTGGAAATAGTTTAACTGTTCTTTACCATAGGGAGTCACATGCTGATTCTGGGCTCTGTACTGCACTATGTTACTTCAAATCTGATTTGTGACAAATATTAAATGGTGTCTCTGTATAGGTTGACTTGTCATTTTCCAGCTAAGTCTCTTTACTTTTGACTATTTTGGAGACTATGTCATTATTGTGACACAACATCACATTGCAGCTTAAGATATTTGTAGCACCAACATTTACAACTCAATTTTTGGACAGACACTGTGTACATATATTATTTTTGAGATGATATTGTCCCTTCTTTTATACCTCCATACAAAAATAGTATAGGTAATTTCCTCTATGTATCCACCTGACCCCACGTAACACCATAACTCCTATGGGTCTGTCTATGTCCCCCTCACTTCCATACATAAAATGGGGTTCACTGAACTTAAAAATTGAAACTATATATCTTTCTGTGTCAAAAGTGTCTACATAGCATATTTAAGTTTTACTTGATACATGGGTTTCCTACTACTTTCCATTCTGTCACTCTTACTGTGCCTTTCACAGAGTCATACCTTCCCTCCATGTTATATTAACATTTAATAACGTGCTTTCTCTGATACAACTTAAGATTAACTACAGACTGTTCATTAAGACCTCATTTGCTGTTACACACGGAAATGTTGTTATCCAGTTTGTTCTTATCAATAGAGTTGTGCACCACTCATTTTGAAATCATGAAGTAGTACTGAGAATACAGAAGTTTCCTTCAATTTGTTACTTTTCCTCTCAACTACTTTGTCATATACTAGGTATATATGTGATACAGCAGCTTTTCACTTTCCACTGAGAACACATCTATCTTTTTGTTAATCCCAATTGAAAAAAAAACATTAAATTATCAAACTCAAAACCTTTATTTATTGTGTGTCAAACACTTTATGCCCAATTATGTAACATATGTATAACTATCAGCTTTTTCATACACTTTGACACGTATAAGGTTCACACACAAGTTAATAGCATTTTCGTTTCGCATGTTGCTACGGGTCTCTTTATCAATTGCCATTTTAATTTGTAGTTCACTGTTGCTATCTCAGTTTACATTTTGCCATTTGGAGATAGTGAGTGGAGCTGTGGACGCTAGAAAGTGGAGTGCCAAATGGAATAATCTGAACATTTTCTTCTTGAGTTCAGTAGAGGGGTGACAGCAGTGAAGGCAGCCAGAAACATCTGCACCATATGTGGGGATAATGCTATTCATCAGAGCACAGCAAGAATATGGTTTTCTCATTTAAAGGAGGACCATTTTCATATTAGTGACCCACTAAGTTCATAAAAATGTGAAGGCCTTCCTGAAGATCATGGAAAGATTAATCCACAGTGATGCATGCCAGTGTATTCAAGATCTGGGTCATTGATGATCATGATCATTCCACCACTGTGCAAATTTTGCATGCAACAGAAAGGTTACAAAATGAGGTGTATGAGTACCGCATGTCCGAAGTGAAAATCGCAAAAATCAGTTGGTGGCCATATCTATCTCTATTTGCTCATCATCAAGCGGCTCATGAAATACTGAACATTACAATTGTGGTGGGGTTAGGGGACAAACCCGGGACTCCACATGGCAGACCAGAAGCTGGAACCCACCACACCGTATTTCGTCAGGAGGCCGAGCAAGTTCAAGAATTTTGAGAGACAGTGCAGAGTGATACAGCAGTATTCAGTAACATTGCTTTAGTCAGCTAATTTACAGTATTTGATGGTGAAGCGTAGTGTCAGCGTGCTGCCCGCCCGATGTCCTGCAAGTCCAGCCGGCTCAGCAGACTCCTGGTATGCCGATGCCACTGCTGATGTTATCAAGGCTGCCTGCCAACGGAACTTGGCCGCCGCTCTCCCGGTCACCACCCAGCGATGCGTAGCGCCTTGCGACTTACTCCGCCCCATTAGGCCTGCTCTGCCTGACCAAGGGATGAAGGTGGATGTACTGGTCACCCGTGGCCCTCAGGCTACCGCTGCTCCCAACTAGTGACCTGACTCAAATCCACGCGCACCTGGATTCTGTGCTGAAATTTTCCGCTAATGGTGCTTGCCGGATGGCAACACCCACTGTCATCTCTGGCGCTGTCGTAGCGCTGCTCTGCTACCCTCAGGGTATGCCTCGCCCAGACCCAGTATGCAAGGTGGGAAGCAAACTTGGCCACTACACTAGAGTGGAACTGAGACCCTCCTGGACCTGCTGCAGACCTCTCTCACTGCCGATTTTCAGGCAGACCGTGCTATCTCCAAGTGGAAGGATGCCATTCCACCCTCCCCTGGCGTTGTGTCCCCCGATGCAGAATATAGCCCGAGCAACAACATAGAAACAAAGTACAAATTTATACAGAATGCTTATAATATTGCTGCCAGACTGGCCACTATAAGCATAGAGCAGCACAGGTCTGTCCCGACGTTCCACTGACCTGGCAGACCCTGTCAAGCTAAACTTGCCCATCTATTTATATTGGTTTCTCCCCTTGCTTCTGACATAGTGTCAGAGAGAGACACTAACAATTGCAGGATAAATTTCTACAGGTCAGCCATTTACAAATATCCACTCCTGGCTCTGGCCTAGTGCCCCACCTAATATATCCACTAACTAAGAGCAATGCTGCAGTTTCCTACCTTATTGTTGCTCCACTCAAAACAAATCGTGCATGCAATACCGCTGTCGCAGCTCTGCGCCGGCAGGTGCCATGTTTACCTTGCCTGGCCTGCTGGCTGTCGTCCAATATGCCACTCTGCCAGCGGCCCCAGATTTCATCCCCCAACAGCGCCTTCATTGAATTTCGAAAAAATTTCCCTTTCCCTTGGCTAGATTGACACTAGTGCAGCACTATCCTGGTGATGAAAAATTGTGTCTGTATTCTAACATAAGGAAAGGAAAGGATTGGTTGAGGCCAAACAAAGGAGCAACATTCCATACAAAAATCTACATGCTTTCACAAAAGATAATGTTATGCATCTAGTGGGACGACGATGGTGGGGTGTATTATGAATTGCTTCCGCAAGATGTAACCGTCATTGCTGACATTTTCTGTCAACAGAAAAGATGTCTTGCATATACAGTCTAAGAACAGCAACCAGGAAGTCCATGTGAAGCAATATTGATCCATGAGAGAGCCTGCCTGCATTCCGTACAGTATTTTTTTGTCAGTCTAGCAAAAGTTGGGTTGGGAAGTCATGTCACACCCACCTTATTCACCTGATCTTGTGCCTCAGATTTGAGCCTTTTCCACTCTCTATCAAATAACTTTCATGGAACTTCCCTTTCGGATTAAAAAAGTGTTCTGAAGATGACTCAATGAATTCTTCCCCAGAAAACCATGCCATTTACATTTCGCAGAATCGAAAATTTCCCCAATGTTTGCTGTCCATTGTAAGCACTGAATGATGATATATTATTGTACGCTGAAGTCTCTGTTATGTTTATTAAATCTATAGAAAAAATATACAAACTAATGCACCAGCTACATACCTGTGTTGGGGCCTAGCGCAATGGTTATCATATAAACATGATGTAGAAGGTTATTGGATCAAAAAACGACAAATGAAACTTTTTTTCAATTTATAAATCCGATCAAAAGAATTTTATTATTATTTTTATTCAATTAATTCGTTTACATGTAATTTTTGATATTATTGTTTGTTTTATTTACCCTTATTTTTTCTTTCTGCCATTCTTTTTTCTCCTGGACTCTGCCTGTGTCACCTATAATGTGGAAATAAATGTTAATGTGTGTGTGTCCGTCTCGAGTTGCTTCATAGAGGTTAGCTTTAACCACCATAAACAAAGCAAGTGCGATTTTTAAATCTGCACAGATTGTTGATTGCTATTCTCTCTTATGCATTTCACATCATGGGGTTGTGGTTAGCTTAGGACACAAATTTGAATTCAGGGCTTTGTCTGCCATGGTTGTCCTTTCTCACTCAGAATCAGCTGTCCATAGACCATCTCACATTTCCAACGTACCTGGAAGTGGCTGCCTCCGACATTACTCTGCATTAATTGGTGCATAGTAATGAAGTAAAACAAATTAATATTTCTACTTTGACAGCTCTCTGCAATTTATTGCATAATTTGGTAAACCATAGTGTTTTTTCTGACATGCTCTGGTGGTTTCCGGTGATTAAGGGTGTCAGTGTGGTACTGGTGTGCAAGACTCACACTCCCTCTTGGCTATCAAACTTACTTGGAGTTGCTTCCCCGATCATCTTTTCAGGATAGCCAGCTGTGATGTCCTGCACGACTTCTTCTCTGAATATAGGATGCTACATGGAGGAAATTTTTTATACTTTAAAATATTCTCGAGTGTACAGAGTTATTTTAAAACTCAATCTCACTGTATTTTCATCACACACAACAGTTTCTGACAGACCGGAAGGTTCCAAGCTTACAAAAAATGTTTTAGTTGTATGAAAACTATCACATTAATTTTTCCATAAATACAGTCTACAAATCTCACAAAGTTTAACAAGACAACTGTCTAGACCTTACTTATTGATTCTTTCTCTTACATTCGTAATTGTCCCTTCTCTTCTTTCAACAACATTCAAATGTTCACACAGTAATGTTTCATGTCGCATGGAGTACGGCGCGTTTATTCCTTGAGCTGGATGTGTAACTATAGGCGACCACCTGCCCACGCCGATCATCTGTCCCATACACGTCCGTCCTGCACACACATAACTGTGGTGCAGTAGACACAGATCTACTCATCTCTAAAATAACGCGTGTTCAAGACGGTGGAAATACGAGGGTCTCTAGAATTTACTCCGAAATTCCTTAGGCATTACAATGCCTTCCAGAATGCTGGAAGTTAGAAAAGTATAATTATTAAATTGTCATTACTTCAACACCCCCCCCCCCCCCAATCAATTTAATAATTTCCTAAATTGCCCATAAAATTCACTATCCCCAGCTTTTAACACAGTCTATTGAAACGTGCACTCTTAGCTACTTTTGGTAAAATATGGGCCATTTGTTCCTAGGAGCTAATGTATTGAACATTCAGATGGCCTTTGTTGTATAGCTCTTGTGTAGAACGGATTTCACATCCACATGCTTCAGTCATCTATGTTCCCACTTCCGTAATTGACATATTCTTCAAGAAGATGCTTAAGCCATGGGGTGTCTGTCATAGCTGTCGACGAAGCTGGATATTCTGCTTCTATTTCATAGTGAAACTCATATGTCTCCTTGTCACAAGAAACAGTATTTTCAAACAAAAAACTATAAGAAAGTGAAGAAGACAGAAGATCTACAACATAACACAGTCAGAATCAACATAGCAGTAATAGCATTTAAAATTTCCTTTTTGTATCACAGGCCAACATCAAGTGTTCCTTTAATATATCAAAGAATTCATTTCAAAAATTTCTACTCTAATTCTGTTGGTTTATTTTGCTGTCTACTAAAATAGTTAAGTGATGCACTTCGTCTGGTCACAGCTGTCATTATATACATTGAAAAACACAGTAATTGTCCATCTGGTTTAAATTCATCCATTTGACCACAAGCATCTCCACTGCATTTGACTTCCATCGATGTTCTCAGTGTTTACAGTCTTCCATGTTGAATCTTTTCAATAAGTATTCAAGATGAACATAGTGACAAAGAAACATTTTGCCACTGTTGCTCTGCATATTTATTCTGAGGAATGATTTTGGTTCTCCAAGTTCTCACATTCGACATTTTAACTAGTTCTTAATGTAGGTGACTTTTTTTTTTACTATTACATCCAGCTGGAATATTATCTACATATGGAAGCAAATTGAGTATAATGATCATCAATGCTTTCAACATAGAGACATCTGCCAATTTTGGGTTGTCGAAACATGATTTCCTTCCTAAAACTGTCAAAAGTTTTTTTTTTTAGTTTGCATACAAGACTTTTCTTAATCTTTACACCAGGTCTCAATGCAGGAATCAATTTTGTACATCTGTTTGTTCCATAAATGAATTATGTTCCTTCAACACACTAAGGAGCATTCTTAGTGTTGTGAATTGAGCAAGTGGAGTATAGTCATATCTCTTTCAATATTTCCAGACATGTCTATTTTTACTTTGAACATCCTCTTACTGTCAGTGATACTTATATTTGCTGTAAGTGGTTCATAAGTCAAAGTTCCATTAGATGACAGAGAGCCCAATTTTTCCTTAATTTTTTTTCCATTCTTCTCCTACATCTTCTTCATGATGCCTTACCTGAACGTCTTCATACTTCTGAGGTAAGTTTTCCCATGAATGTTTTTGCATTCAAGGGAAACACTGCATAATACTTGAAAAACCAAAATTTTCTTGTTATTCTATTGCTTTTCCACAAAGTTTCTGCTCGCTTCCACTTCTTCTGACATCGTGGGCCTTGAGTTACCTTCAACAGTTTGCACAAAATCAAGGACTTCAAAACAGAACTAACTTTGAGGAAACTGAAGAATGTTCTGAATTACATTGTTCACTTGAATGGTCTTCTTCAAGATCCAATCATCACTGCTTTCACCTTCAAATAGAAACATATCTTTTTCAAAAATTACATCTCTCCCAAATACAACCTTGTGTTGCTTGGCACACCATATTCTGTGGCTAATTAGACAGTTTCCAGTCACGTAACATTTTAATGGGCTAGTTCCTTTTCAATACTTTCCTTGGAATGTGCCACTATGCAACACACCCAAAGTCATATTTGTTCAAATTTGGCTTTCTTCCATCCGATAGCATTTCTAAAATTTCTGCATCTAAAACTGAAGTATAACTATGGTTAATGATAAAAGTATCTGCCAGTAACTTTTGACTAAAATTGCTTTCAAACTTCGCGTCCAAAAATTGTGCAATGAGCCTTTTCAATGACAGTATGATTTAGTCGCTCTGCCACTCCATTTCGTAATTGACTTTGCAAATATACTCATGACCGTTGTCACTTTTAAATCTCCTGATTTTCAGCAAATACATACTTTGGAAATACGAAGCAAGAATTGTTACCAATATTGTATCGACCACTGTGCCATACAGTTCAGTGAGCAGACACATGGGTATTATATACTGTAGGACTGAAAGTTTCAGAGTGTTTTTCTCGTGAGTGGCTAGCCATCTGGCCGTATGGCTGGGGCGTTGTAACTCTATGGGGTAGTGCTGCCAACACATGCCATCCCACTCTTAACTTCATTTCCCAACCCTCGCACTCCCCTTGTTAGTGTGTGTATATACACAATTGAATCATTTCTGTGAGCTGCAGCTATAGCTATCACACTTTTGAATTGAACCCGCTGAATTTTTAAAAACAAGCATCATCCAGCCATTTATAGTTTATGCACTGACAATTAATTATTTAGTGAACCTGACACTAGAAGAGCACCTTTTAGTTTTAATTTGAAATTCCAGTCCACAAACTATGCTTTCAACATAAATTTCTCCAAACTTTATTCTTATTTGATTCACCAGTTTGTTCACATCCATCAAAGAACAGATTAATTAACTAAATATCCTGTTACCCTCAAATCTAGAAACCAATCCACTTTGCCACCTGGAAAATTTCCAGTAACAGCTGAGAAAGAAAAGTTACTTTCATTTCTGTTTATTTTTTGGAGAGATTTAGCTAAATTTGCAGAACTATACTTCTATGCGTTTGTGGCAATCTAACATTGTATTTTTCCCCAATAATGGCATTGTTTCCCACGTCTGTAACACATATATTGGGTTGATACATAAGTTTGTTGCGTTTTTCTGTACGTTTGAAAAACACAACAGATACACATACACACCCTACTCATCCATAATTATTCTCCTTCACTATTTACAACAGTCTGTCAATGCTGAGATAACTTTTTGATTCCATGACTGTAGACATCGAGTGGTTTTGAGGTGAAGAACTCGCCGAGCCATGGTAGGAGAACCTTTTGCATCTGGCAAAGCTTAGCTTGAAGTTTGTTCGATAGGGAGCAGGAAAAACTGAGGGTGCAAGATCAGTTGAATAAGGTGAGTGCAGAATGACCTCCCAACCCAACTCTAGTATAAAGTTTTTGGTCAGTCTAGCAGAATGGGCGCGGGCGTTATCGTGGAGTAGCATCACTTTTCGCAGTCTGCCTGGTCGTTGTCCTCGAATTGCGTCCACAAGATGTCTCAGTTACTGACAATAAATATCATCAGTGATGGTTACATCTCAGGGAAGCAATCTGTACTACACCACACCATCACTGTTCAACTAGATGCATAATATTATGGATGCATGCAGGCTTTTATATGGGGAGTTGCTGCTTTGTTTGGGGGCAACCATTCTTTTCTTTTCCTTATGATCTTAGGATAAAGACACCATTTCTTGTCACCTATAAGGCTATGACAATACAAGTTAGGAATGGTCAACGTTGCTTTCAAGCAAATTGATCACGAACAATGAGAAAAGCACATACATTCACCTACTGATTTATGTGTTTTCGGCTTAGAGCATGTGGTACCTTTTTTCAACCTTCTCCATTGCATGCAAATGTCGCACGATGGTAGAATGATCACAGTTAATAACATTTGCCAGTTCTCAAGTTTGCTGACATTGATTATTGTGGGTTAATGTGTTTAAACAATCTTTATGAAACTTCGACTGTCTTCCTGAATGTGCTGAATCACTTATGTCAAAATGTTCCTTCTTAAAACGAGAAAACCGCATTCTTGCCATGATCTGTCTCATGGAATTATCCCCCTCCCACATGTGGCGTGAATGTTTCTGACTGCCTCCGTAGCTGTCATTCCTATTGAAATGTAATAGAAAAATACATCAGAAATGTTTAGATTTCTCCACTAGGCACTCCATTTTCTAGTGTCCAAACCTCCACTCATTATCTCTATATAACAAAATGACAATATGTGAACTCATATAGCAACAGTGAACTACAAAGTAAAAAATGACAACTCCTAGCATCCACAATATCAACTAAAATCTTATTTTTAGACAAAGCTTTGGCTGCATCATACATAGCTTGAGACTTGGTTGTCTCTGAATACATCCTTTTACCTTTCTGTCAGATGCTGTCGACGATGGCAATTCATTTACTGTCCAGTTGTTACCTTTAGAATTATTAAGTTTTGCTTCTTTGTCAAGTAATCTACCCTTTAAGAAATCCGGTTCCAATTCCTCACTTGAGAAGGTATTCAGAGCAGTAACAACTACTTAGGATTCTGGTGGAATTGTTTGTAAGTTACCGCATACTATATCAGTTCCTCCAATATTATCATCCGATCCTTCAAATGACCCATTAACTTACGAAACTCCAAAAAATTAATTTCAAGAGTTATTGTCATTTGCAGTAAACTTTAAAGGCCGTTCTTAATAAAAGCCATACCTTTCAGCTCAAATGTTTGAATTAATGTATTTCTTATTTTTGGTGTAGGCCTACTCCAAGCAACTTTGTGAAATTCTTTGGATTACTTGAGACTTACACTTCTTATCGGTTTTGCCGTACAGCTGTCTCAGCCATGTCCATGTATCTCTTTCAGACAAAACTCACTTCCAGCTCACATAGAAGTATTTCAGTCCTAAATTTTCAGTTGCTAAAGTTCTTCCCATTAAACAACAGTACCTTGTATTCCTCCTCTTCTTGAGCCATGACTCTAAATTAGGTACTGGATTAATTTTTTCCACCTTTATTTGTTGTACTGCAACACCTGGCACCTGGGTCCATGACCACTTGCTAAGAAAATAACACTTATTTAGGATAAATAATTTCAACTTGTTACTTCACACAATTTACAATTACAACCAGGGGACAACAATGAAGACAAAATACAAACAGAGCGAAGAAACACAGAAAAAACACATAAAAAAGACAAAGAGGAAATAACTGAAACGATTATTATTACATTATCATCATTTCAACACACTTTGTATTAGATAGGAAACTCCATGTCCAAACAATGAACAATAAACCATTTAACCAAGATACAGAACAGCCTGCCACCACAAGTGAAAAACATAGCCTTGATTTTAGAAATCTGAAATCATTAACTGATCATTGCTCTGAATTGTGTGAATTTTTGGTCCATATGTGTACAGTGAAATGTCAAACAAGCTGCAAGTGCATGAATGATTTTTATAAAAATAATAATCACTGTGAATGAGACTTTTATACAATGTGTAGCTATCTCCATACTGTTGTCTTTGTCCATGTTTGTACTGTATTGTAACACTCTTTTGGTCTCCTTCAACTATTATTTATGCTACTTGTCAACTCAGATTATACAACCTGGGTCCAGCAAAAATTGTCATTTTAACAGCCCTGGACATCTGCTGCCATTTAGGTTACGGAATCTTCTTCTTGATACAGTTATGAAGTGTAGTGGCATGACCGAGAGGGAATTTGTTCTCGCTTGATATGGCTAATAACTATATGACATTGTTTGTCGTCTATCTTGATATATACACTCCTGGAAATTTAAATAAGAACACCATGAATTCATTGTCCCAGGAAGGGGAAACTTTATTGACTCATTCCTGGGGTCAGATACATCACATGGTCACACTGACAGAACCACAGGCACATAGACACAGGCAACAGAGCATGCACAATGTCGGCACTAGTACAGTGTATATCCACCTTTCACAGCAATGCAGGCTGTTATTCTCCCATGGAGGCAATCGTAGAGATGCTGGATGTTGTCCTGTGGAACGGCTTGCCATGCCATTTCCACCTGGCGCCTCATTTGGACCAGCGTTCGTGCAGGATGTGCAACCGCGTGAGACGACGCTTCATCCAGTGCCAAACATGCTCAATGGGGGACAGATCCGGAGATCTTGCTGGCCAGGGTAGTTGACTTACACCTTCTAGAGCATGTTGGGTGGCATGGGATACATGCGGACGTGCATTCTCCTGTTGGAACAGCAAGTTCCCTAGGAATGGTAGAATGATGGGTTCGATGACGGTTTGGATGTACCGTGCACTATTCAGTGCCCCTCGACGATCACCAGAGGTGTACAGCCAGTGTAAGAGATCGCTCCCCACACCATGATGCTGGGTGTTGGCCCTGTGTGCCTCGGTCGTATGCAGTCCTGATTCTGGCGCTCACCTGCACGGCGCCAAACACGCATACGACCATCATTGGCACCAAGGCAGAAGCGACTCTCATCGCTGAAGATGACACGTCTCCATTCGTCCCTCCATTCACGCCTGTCGCGACACCACTGGAGGTACAATGCACGATGTTGGGGCATGTCCGGAGCAAGTATGGTTGGTCTGACACATCAGTGTCAATGTGTTCTTTTTTCCATTTCCAGGAGTGTATATAAGGCTGTAAAAATGAATTTTACTGCAGATGTTTTCCCCAGTATTCAGTAAATTAGTATCTCCTGGCGTAATGGTGTACATTAGAGGTGACAAGAAAATAACATAACTGATAGAAATAACTGGTTATTGAGAAGTAGCAGTTACTGTGATAAGGGCTCATCTGATACTAAAAGTTACTTAAATAACAGTGCTTTGCGCCACCTGTTTACAGAAGATCATACTATGCTTTCACGTCAACTAATCTGAGATCTGGCTATGATAGAGAGGGATATATCATCTGGAAGAGCTGTTATTATTCTCTCTAAGTTTCATTCTCTGACACTTAACACGCTACCACTACAGGTAACCCAGTGACATTTCCGGAGAGAATAGTTACTGGAGTGAGCAAAATATTTTTGTACCGCTATGGAAATAACTATCTAGAACCCCCAGTGTCCAGCAGTTGACAACTAATGGGATTCTGTTCTTTCCATTTCTTGTAGTTCCTGAAACAGTTGACCTTCTATCTGACCTTCGGTTGTGTTAGAGGGTATTGTTAATGGTTTTTAGGGTTTTACACATATTGAAATATTTGAGCATTGTAGGTGATCTAAAAATGGAAAATAGTGGAGTACCTTCTCAAAGAATACCATATCCCCAATGCCTAGCTGGACCATTATGATGAAAAAACGCTGCTGCTGTATGTAATTAGTGTATCTGATCAACTTGAGTACAAAAAAACTTGTGTAATTTCATAAAACTTGTCTTTGTGGCTTTACTAAGAAAAATGAGCTTTCTCAATTTGTACATATACACTGCAAATGGACTTTTTTTATTTGATTAATTATTGGCTACTGATTTTGAATCATTTTCCACATAGTATTGAGCACATCAGTTTTATACAGGGAAATAGTACAATGGAATATTTACACTTCACACACAAGTATGGAAAATTAACCATTTGATCGCAGCATAGATGGAATGAATACAGGTATGCTTACAACAATAGTCAGATCAGGTACTTTCTCAGGAGCATTCAAATAAAAATATAGATTTACTTATATTAGGGTCTTCTTGTACTTGGGCATTCTACATGAAATTTTTTGAATAATATATGCTCTTTCTGTTTTGAAAGAGGCCAAGGGAGTTCATTTTGGCCCTTTGGCCCTTTATTTTAAGTGCTCATCTATCTCGTTCATGAATTAGTATAATATATATTCAAATAATGGAAAATCCTGGATAGAATGTAACAATATTACGAGAAAGAAAGCTGCTACTCACTATCTAGCGGAGATGCTGTGTCGCTGATACACACAACAACGACTCTCACAATTCACACACACACACACACACACACACACACACACACACACACACACACACACACACACAGCAACATTGCATGATGGGAGTGGCAACTGGGTGGGGGTATGGAGGATACTGGGGCAGGGAGGGAGGGTGGAAGTGATGTAGAGTAAAGTGCTGCAGGTTAGACCACGGGCAGGGGAGAGGTGGGGAGGGTGGCAGAAGTAGCAGAAACGGAGGGAAATAAAATGACTGGGTGTGGTGGTGGAATAATGGCTGCATAGTGCTGGAACGGGTGCAGGGAAAGTGTGGGATGGATGAGAACAGTGACTAATGAAGGTTGAGACCAGGAGGGTTATGGGAATATCGGATGTATTGCAGGGAAAGTTCCCACCTGCACAATTCAGAAAAGCTGGTGTTGGTGGGAAGGATCTATATAGCACACACTGTGAAGCAGTCATTGATATATCATGTTTGGCAGCATGTTCAGCAACAGGGTGGTCCACTTGTTTCTTGGTTGCAGTTTGTTGGTGACCATTTGTGTGGACAGACAGCTTGTTGGTTCTCATTCCTACATAGAATGCAGCACAGTGGTAGCAACTTAGCTTGTAAAGCACATGACTAGATTCACAGGTAGGCCTGCCTTTGATGGGATTAGTGGTGATGGTGCCTGACCTGGAGTAGGTGGTGGCAGGAGAATGTATGGATGTAGGTGTGTTACAGAGGTATGAACCATGAGGTAAGGGATTGGGAGCAGGGGTTGTGTAAGGATGGGTACATTATGCAGGTTCGGTGGATGACAGAATACCATGTGAGGCATGGGAAGGATAGTGGTCTGGCTACTTCTCATTTCAGGCCATGACAAGAGGTAATCAAAACCCTGGCATAGAGTGTAATTCAGTTTCTCCGGTCCTGAGTGGTGCTGAGTTATGAGGGGCATGGTCGTCTGTGGTCAGACAGTGGGATTTTGGGAGGTGGTGGGAGACTGAATAGATAAGGCACGCAAGATTTGTTTTTATACAAGGTTGGGGGGATAATTATGGTCAGTGAAGCCTTTAGTGAGATATTTAGATTGGGGCTGCTCATCACTGCAGATGCGGTGACCGAGTGAGGATAGGCTATATGGAAGGGACTTCTTGGTATGGAATGGATGGCAATTGTTGAAGTGGAGGTATTGCTGGTGGTTAGTAGGTTTGATATGGACGGAGGTACTGATGTAACCACATTTGAGGTGGAGGTCAACATCTAGGAAGGTAGATTGTTGGGTTGAGTAGGACCTTGTGAAGCAAATGGGGGAGAAGTAGTTGAAGTTCTGGAGGAATGTGGATTGGGTATCCTTATCCTCACTCCAGATAGCAAAGATGTAATCACTGAATCTGAACCAGGAGTGGGGTTTAGGATTCTCTGTTTTTAGGAAGGTTTCGTTTATATGGCCCATGAATAGGTTGGCATTAGATGGTGCTATGAGGGTGCCCATAGCCATACCCTGAATTTGTTTGTGGGTAATGCCTCCAAAGCAGAAGAAATTGTGTGTGAGGATAAACTTGTCATGGTGACTAGGTTGTTGGTTTGGAATCTGTCAATCTTTGGGAAAGGGAGTGTTCAATAGCAGGAAGGCTATGGGCATTAGGAACATTAGTGTACAGGAAGGTGGCACCAATAGTGAGAAGCATGGCACTTTGTGGTAAAGAGTCAGGAACTGTGGAGAGTCAGTGAAGGAAATTGTTCAAATGCCTCTGAGCACTACGGGACTTAACTTCTGAGGTCATAAGTCCCCCAGAATTTAGAACTACTTAAACCTAACTAACCTAAGGACATCACACATATCCATGCCCGAGGCAAGATTCGGACCTTCAACCATAGCGGTCGCGCGGTTTCAGACTGTAGTGCTTAGAACCACTCGGCCACTCTGGCTGGCTGGAGGAAATTGTTGGTATCTTTTAAATAGGAAGGTATGTTAGGGGTAATAGATTGTAGGGGTTGGTCTATGAGAGCAGCAATTCTCTCAGTAACCGGCCACAATGGGGCGTCTTGGGTGATTAGGTTTATGGACTTTAGGAATCATGTAGAAGGTAGGATTTATTAGTGGAGTGAGAGAGGTGAGCCGAGGCATGGACTCCAGGGAGAGGGTCTGATGTGCGCATAAGGATTTGAGTAGTGATTGGAGATCTTGCTGGATTACTGGAATGGAGTCGCTGTGGCAAGGTTTGTAGATAGAAGTATCTGACAGCCAGAAGAGTCCTACTGCCAGGTAATCCTTGCAGTTAAAAACAACAGTGGTGGAGCCTTTGTCCACAGGTAGGATTAGAAGGTCAGGATCAGTTCTTATGTGGTGGACTGCAGCCCATTTCTGCAGATGTAAGGTTAGAATGCATGTTGAGGGATTTGGGGAAAGATAGTGAGGCAACTGTTTATGCCATGCTCTGGCAGTTTCCGGTGATTAAGGGTGTCAGTGTGGTACTGGTGTGCAAGACTCACACTCCCTCTTGGCTATCGAACTTACTTGGAGTTGCTTCTCCGATCTTCTTTTCAGGATAGCCAGCTGTGATGTCCTGCACAACTTCTTCTCCCAAGATAAGATGCTACTTTGGAGGAAATGTTTTATACTTTTAAAATAACTCCGTACACTCAAGAATATTTTGAACTCAATCCCACTGTATTTTTATCACACATAACACTTTTCATACAACTAAAACATTTTTTCCCCTCATGAACCATGGACCTTGCCGTTGGTGGGGAGGCTTGCGTGCCTCAGCGATACAGATGGCCGTACCGTAGGTGCAACCACAACGAGGGGTATCTGTTGAGAGGCCAGACAAACATGTGGTTCCTGAAGAGGGGCAGCAGCTTTTTCAGTAGTTGCAGGGGCAACAGTCTGGATGATTGACTGATCTGGCCTTGCAACATTAACCAAAACGGCCTTGTTGTGCTGGTACTGGGAAAGGCTGAAAGCAAGCAGCCGTAATTTCTCCTGAGGACATGCAGCTTTACTGTATGATTAAATGATAATGGCGTCCTCTTGGGTAAAATATTCTGGAGGTAAAATAGTCCGCCATTTGTATCTCCAGGCGGGGACTACTCAGGAGGACGTCATTATTAGGAGAAAGAAAACTGGAGTTCTACGGATCGGAGCATGGAATGTTAGATCCCTCAATCGGGCAGGTAGGTTAGAAAATTTAAAAAGGGAAATGGATAGGTTACAGTTAGATATAGTGGGAATTAGTGAAGTTCTGTGCAGGAGGAATAAGGTTTTTGGTCAAGTGAATATAGGGCTATAAATACAAAATCAAATAGCGGTAATGCAGGAGTAGGTTTAATAATGAATAAAAAAATAGGAGTGCGGGTAAGCTACTACAACCAGCATAGTGAACGCATTATTGTGGCCAAGATAGACACAAAGCCCATGCCTACTAGAGTAGTATAATTTATATGCCAACTAGCTTTGCAGATGATGAAGAAATTGATGAAATGTATGATGAGATAAAAGAAATTATTCAGGTAGTGAAGGGAGACAAAAATGTAATAGTCATTGGTGACTGGAATTCGTCAGTAGGAAAAGGGAGAGAAGGAAACATAGAGGGTGAATATGGATTGGGGCTAAGAAATGAAAGAGGAAGCTGTCTAGTAGAATTTTGCACAGAGCATAACTTAATCATAGCTAACACTTGGTTGAAGAATCATAAAAGAAGGTTGTATACATGGAAGAATCCTGGAGATACTAAACGGTATGAGATAGATTATTTAATGGTAAGACAGAGATTAAGGAATCAAGTTTTTAATTGTAGTAGATTTCCAGGGGCAGATGTGGACACTGGCCATAATCTATTGGTTATGACCTGTAGATTAAAACTGAAGAAACTGCAAAAAGGTGGGAATTTAAGGACATGGGATCTGGATAAGCTGAAAGAACCATAGGTTGTACCGAGTTTGAAGGAGAGCATAAGGGAACAATTGGCAGGAATGGGGGAAAGAAACACAGCAAAAGAAGAATGGGTAGCTCTGAGGGATGTAGTATTGAAAGCAGCAGAGGATAAAGTAAGTCAAATGACGAGAGCTGCTAGAAATCCTTGGGTAACAGAAGAAATATTGAATTTAATTGATAAACATGCAGTAAATGACGGAGGCAAAAAGGAATACAAAAGGTCTCAAAAATGAGATTGACAGGAAGTGAAAATGGCTAAGCAGGGATGGCTAGAGGGCAAATGTAAGGATGTAGAGGCTTATCTCACTAGGGGTAAGATAGATACTGCCTACAGGAAAATTAAAGAGACCTTTGGAGAAAAGAGAACCACTTGTATGTAGATCAAGAGCTCAGATGGAAACCCAGTTTTAAGCAAAGAAGGAAAGGCAGAAAGATGGAAGGAGTATATAGAGGGTCTATACAACGGCGATGTACTTGAGGACAATATTATGGAAATGGAAGAGGATGTAGATGAAGATGAAATGGGAGATAAGATACTGCTTGAAGAATTTGACAGAGCACTGAAAGACCTGAGTCGAAACAAGGCCCCAGGAGTAGACAACATTCCATTAGAACTACTGACAGCCTTGGTAGAGCCAGTCATGACAAAACTCTACCAGCTGGTGAGCAAGATATATGAGACAGGCGTAATACCCTCAGACTAAAAAAAGAATACAATAATTCCAATCCCAAAGAAAGCAGGTGCTGACAGATGTGAAAATTACCTAACTATCAGTTTAATAAGTCATAGCTGCAAAATACTAACGCGCATTCTTTACAGACGAATGGAAAAACTGGTAGATGTGGACCTCGGGGAGGATCAGTTTGGATTCCGTAGAAATGTTGGAACACGTGAGGCAGTACTGACCTTATGACTTATCTTAGAAGAAAGATTAAGAAAAGCCAAACCTACGTTTCTAGCATTTGTAGACTTGGAGAAAGCTTTTGACAATGTTGACTGGAATACTCTCTTTCAAATTCTGAAGGTGGCAGGGATAAAATACAGGGAGCGAGAGGCTATTTACAATTAGTACAGAAACTAGATGGCAGTCATAAGAGTCGAGGGGCATGAAAGGGAAGCAGTGGTTGGGAAAGGAGTGAGACAGGGTTGTAGCCTCTCCCCGATGTTATTTAATCTGTATATTGAGCAAGCAGTAAAGGAAACAAAAGAAAAATTCGGAGTAGGTATTAAAATTCATGGAGAAGAAGTAAAAACTTTGAGGTTCGCCGATGACATTGTAATTCTGTCAGAGACAGCAAAGGACCTGGAAGAGCAGTTGAACGGAATGGACAGTGTCTTGAAAGGAGGATATAAGATGAACATCAACAAAAGCAAAACGAGGATAATGGAATGTAGTCAAATTAAATCGGGTGATGCTGAGGGAATTAGATTATGAAATGAGACGCTTAAAGTAGTAAAGGAGTTTTGCTATTTAGGAAGTAAAATAACAGATGATGTTCGAAGTAGAGCGGATATAAAATGTAGACTGGCAATGGCAAGGTAACCATTTCTGAAGAAGAGAAATTTGTTAACATTGAGTATAGATTTATGTATCAGGAAATCGTTTCTGAAAGTATGGAGTGTAGTCATGTATGGAAGTGAAACATGTACGATAAATAGTTTGGACAAGAATAGAATAGAATCTTTCGAAATGTGGTGCTACAGAAGAATGCTAAAAATAAGGTGGATAGATTACGTACCTAATGAGGAGGTATTGAATAGAATTGGGGAGAAGAGCAATTTGTAGCACAACTTGACTAGAAGAAGGGATCCGTTGGTAGGACATGTTTTGAGGCATCAACGGATCACAAATTTGGCATTTGAGGGCAGCGTGGATGGTAAAAATCGTAGAGGGAGACCAAGAGGTGAGTATACTAAGCAGATTCAGAAGGATGTAGGTTTCAGTAGGATCTGGGAGATGAAGAAGCTTGCACAGGACAGAGTAGCATGGAGAGCTGCAGCAAACCAATCTCAGGACTGAAGACCACAACAACAACAACAACAAAACATTTTTCGCAAGCTCGGAACCTTCTGGTCCGTCAGAAACTATCACATTCATTTTTCCATAAATACAGTGTACAAATCTCACAAAATTTAACAAGACAACCGTCTGGACCTTACAAAAGTAAGAGAAAGAATGAATAAGTAATTGTTCCTTCTTCTCTTTCAACAACATTCAAATATTCACAAATAATGTTTGACATCGCACTGAGACGGCGCGTTTGTTCCTTGAGCTGGACGTGTAACTCCTTACAAATGGAAGGCCTCAGACATGGCCAACCGATTCGGCTAAAATTTGGCAGGTCGCTTGTGTACCACTTAAAACGGAGGAATCTAAGATATTTTAGGTCAACACCGCCGCGTTATTGAAAAAATCACCCCTAAAAGTTATGAAGGGCAATCGACTCAAAATTGGCGGGATCGATAGATAATTGTAAACAGAGCATTTTTCATCATCAGCTATGGTATCCGAAAACGCATACTATTCCAGAAATCGAGGAAAGAAAGTTTTGCAACTGTCGCTTCTGTTCCAACTTTTTAAACGGTTTTTGCCGACAGCACTGAAAGCGTAACAGCCAAGGTAATTGGCTGGGAATCTGAGAACCCGGGTTCGAATCGCGAGGAGACCCAGTGGATGTTATTATTTTCGTTTGTACTTTTCCATATCTCAATTGATAGGAATAGGAGGGTTTATAAGGTAAGTAAATCTATAAGGAACGATAAAAATAAGGTAGGTAAATAAATTTCTGAAACTTCTTGGGGTAGTAAACATCTAAAATGTTACTCCAGGTCACTTTAGAATGGCTCTTCCAGTCACTGTTACGTGTCCTCATTTTTCGTCGAACAACGAGATGGGTGGTACTTGTCACATAAAAATTTGAAACAAATATACTCACGGCACCAAGAACATCTCATGAATGCAATCTTTCGAAAGCTACACTGTTCCTTCCCAAGAGTAGGCGGAAAACAAACTTGGTTTACATTTCAAAATGTCTTTTTCGGGAATTAATTTTGATGCGTACCACGCATACGATATCATTGCGTGAAAAATCGATGCTGAAAGTTGGTTATGAATTATGTTGTAAATAGTTATTGTATCCGTGCGGTTGTCCATTCCCGCTGGGTTTCCAGAAGCACACTGCAATCCTGAAGCCTGGAAATAAGGTTTTTAACCTGGCGATCGAAATCAACATTACACGGCTGGTACACAGGTGTACAGTTGGGCGGTATTACTTTTACCGTGCACGTTGGCTGACCCTCGCCAACTATAATCATTGTGTCATATAATATAGCATTACTTTGTCCACTTCAGGAATCCACTACTAGAAAAAACTTGCTATCGGAAACGTATGGTTTTAAAACATTCTCAAGAAATGTTCTGTAAATCGCATTCGTCAGTTTGGAGAAGGTAATGTAAAAATTTTTCAACGAGTCGGTTAAACGGTTGACCTCTTCTATAACCTGAGGACCAAATGTAACATTCGTTTCTTGTAAACACAGGAAAACCTTACGTAACAGTTTTCCAGAGGCTGTAGTGGCATGTTGCGCCGTGTACGAATGTCTTACTAGGTTTTTACTACCAACTGCGACAAGGATTAGTTTTTCTCCCTTATGCGATAACGTGCTTCGAATGTTCACCCAATACTCGCATCCTGTATGACCGGTGTTGATCACGTAATCACTATTAAAACCGCTCATAAGTGACGCCGTTTGCCTGTTGAAAAGAGCTCCCACTTTCTGTATATCTTCTATATTTTGTACTTCCTTATGAGAGACGTATTTAGTGACGCGCCGTTGACGAATTTTATACCCCGATCTGAAATTTTTTGCCCAAGATAATGATGGAGCAGACGTAGAATCCTTGTTGGCCGTATATTGAAGCGCTGCACCTGCAGCCCACTCCTGAAGTATTCTCGCTGTTACATTCTCGTTACGTCAACAAGATTCGACAAATCGGTCGTAAGTCCACATATTTATCGCCTGGTATTTGTCGTATCTTGTCCCTCCTTTAACGATATCACTTTCCCACAATTTCAAGTCCTTCTTCCGTTCCAGGGCTGTTGTTGCTCCATTCTTTTGCAGTGTTTGTAAGTTCAAATTTGGATGATTCCAGGCTAGCGCTACCGCCTTAACTTTTACTTCAAGGGGTATAGAGCTGTAGTTAAGTCGTTTAGTAACTGGTTCGTGATACTCATCGGGAACGGATGAAGCACATATTCCCAGAGAAGTGGAGATTTCTGAAGTGTTATGACAATTTAGCGATTCACTAGTCGGGATATCTTCCACTGAATCACCTTCTGCTTCGTCTTCATGGTATAGTACCTCAGTATCAAGAAAAGTCATTTCGTTCGTCACCACCAAAAATCTCTCGACCATAGCCGTTCTTATCAACCTGGAACGCCGAGAAACAGACCTGGCTGCTTCCGGTAGTGCGTTGATAATGCATCTGTATTTTGCAAACCAAAACACAGTGACGGTAACTTCCCGCTTGCCATCGTCTGTGACAGGCTCCCAACTATATATTACAACGCTAGTCGAAGGGTGTACATCCTCCGTTACTCAGATTATGCACCTGAAAGATATGACAACAAATAATAACTAGTTACTACGGCATAAACAGACGAGCTAATTTCTACAAACTACATACAACACTCGTCATATGTTACTTACAGAATAACACTGTATTCATTCACGAAACTTATTTCATTCGGCACATTAATGATGGAAAAATCACTACTGTATCCGCCAGGATCGCGGCAGCCTAATGACGGAAAACAACTCTTTCCGATTTACGTCTATAAGGCTCGTGCTGGACACCTTCTCTTTTCCAGATTCACAACTATGATATGACGAAGAGGCAACCGGGACAACATAAATCTCCCCGCGTGCATTCTGTCCCGTGCCTCGCTGTAAACAACCGTCGCGCGGTTGGCTGTCTGTGATCCCTCGTGAGGAATTCGAAGCACTCTTACAAGGGGAGGCCGCCAATTGTGAAATTCAGATTCAATTCATACTGCGCATAATAAAAGCTCATAGCCAGAGGTGCTATGTGGGAAAGCACCAAGATGTCCTTCTCAGCCGCTGTCGAGAAAATCGACAGTTAAAAGAAACCGGCGTGAAATACTCACTACGATTGATAGTTTTCTACAGCGTCGTTGCGCAGCGGTAAGCTCTCGGGTTCGGGTTCGTCATTCCGAAGTTCGCCGGATCGAATCTCGCGCCATGCAACCATTTTTTTTTAGTATTTGTTTTTTGTAATTCAAATGTGTGTACATACATACAATATATATATAATTCCCAGCAATCAGTTGCAACAATTATGCATATAATAAGATGTTGAAAGTCGTTTGTCGTGGAAAAACTGGCAACTTCGAACATCATTATGTTTTCCGCAAACAAAGTTGTATTTCATTAATGTTATTAATTGTCTTCATAATGTTAACCAAGTATAGTTAATGGAAGACGTAGAAACGATATTCCGAAACGAATACGTATAGCGTAAATCAAGCGTTCGAATTAGAATACAAACCCCACGTACACAAATTTGCTGTGGCAGGTATGAAATATAAACTCCGTTACTCGCTCGTTACACTCGAAGGACAGATGTTGAATGGGCCGAAACGAGTCGCCGCATAACAGCGTAGTTGCCTGCCAACTTCGAAAGAAGGTAGGTGCGGTCCCTAGCGCAACTTATAACATCGTCGAAAATCAGTGCGGACGTGAGAGCTTTGGTACACCCTGTTAAACAAACGGAAAAATTGAGGCGGTACAATTGGACAGCGATCCGCCTTCACCAACATGTGTAAGCAATTCATATATGAATTACAAAACACTAATAATAAAAAATGTTGCATGGCGCGAGATTTTGTTTTTTTTTATTTTTCCGCCTCTCCCGACACGCTTCATATACCCTGCACTGCTTATGCTGCTAATTAGTTGGTTAGGCGTTCCAATGATTTTTTTTATTTTGTATATTTGTTTTATTTCATTTTTGTTCATTGTATCTGCTCGGGGCGGACATCGCAAGACACCCGTTTCAGTTAGTCGTTGATCCATTAACTCAGTTTTTTTATTACAGACGGCAGCTAACACACTGACCGAACACGCTAAGCTACCGTGCCGGCTGTTCGATCCGGCCACCTTCGGATCACGAACCCGAGCGTTTACCGCTGATCCACGACGCTGTAGAAAACTATCAATCGTAGAGAGTATTTCACCGCAACGGTTTCTTTTAACTGTCGATTTTCTCGACAACGGCTGAGAAGTGCATCTTGGTGCTTTGCCACATTACACCTCTGGCCATGAGCTTTTATTATGCGCAGTAGGGATCGAATCTGAATTTCACAATTGGCGGCCTCCCCTTGTTAGTCGTAGTTGTGGTCATGTGACAAGCCTTAAAAGTTTAATACTTTACTAACCAATGGCGTTGGGGTAATTAGTTTGCCTACTTTATTATTATCATTCTTTATTAATTTATTTACCTTATTAACCATCCTATCCCTATCAATTGAGATATGGAAAAATACAAACGAAAATAATAACATCCGCTAGGGTTCTCCAATTCCCAGCCAGTTAGTTACCTTAGCTGTTCCGCTATCGCCGCTGTCGGCGAAAAGCGTTTACCATGTGGGTACAGGAGCGACAATTGTAAAAGTTTCTTTCCTCAATTTTTGGAAAAGTTTGCGTTTGCGGACCCCATACCTGATGATGAAAAATGCTCTATTTACAATTATCTATCGATCGCTCTAATTCTGAGTCCGTTGCTCGTCAAAACCTTTAGGGTTGATTTTCTCAAAATTGCGGAGGTGTTGACCCAAAAGATATTGGACTATTTCATTTTAGGTTCTACACAAGCAACCTGCCAAATTTGAGCCGAATCGGTTGGCCGTGTCTGAGGCCTTCCCCTTGTTAGCCAGGATCGGCGACTACCTGCCCGCGCCTATCATCCGTCCCATACATGTCCGTCCTGCACACACATAATTGTGGTGCAGTAGATACATTCTACTTTACCACACTCGTCTCTAAAATAACCTGTGTTCAAGACGGTGGAAATACGAGGGTCTCTAGAATTTACCCCGAAATTCTCGAGACACTACAATGCCTTTCAGAATGCTGGAAGTTAGCAAAGTATAATTATTAAATTGTCATTACTTCAACACCCCCATCAATTTAATACTTTCCTTAATTACCCGTAAAATTCACTATCCCCAGCTTTTGAGATATTTTACCAAAAGCAACTAGGACTGGACATTTCAGTAAACTGCCATTTGTTCCTCGGAGCTAATGTATTGAACATTTAGATGGCCTCGCCCTGTATAAAGAACAACAGCCGTTCTATCACATTTCGTTGTCTCTGATGAACCCTCACCATCGAGGACAACATACTGCGTACTATTTTTCAAGAAGTTTTCGAGCCATTCACATATCTGTGAACTTATTCGATATGCTCGTAGTTTCTTTAACAATCTACAATGGGGCACGATGTCAAATTCTTTCCGGAAATCTAGAAATATGGAATCTGCCTGTTGCCCTTCATACATAGTTCTCAGTATGTCACGTGAGGAAAGGGCAAGCTGAGTTTCGCACTTACGATGCTTCCTAAAGCCATGTTGATTCGTCGACGTATGTTGCTTAGCCTCACGTAAGTCTATTATAATCGAACTGAGAATGTGTACAGGGAGTTTGCAGCAATCAGAAGTTTGGGATATTGGTCTCTAATTTTACGGGTCCGTTTCTTTACCTCTCTATATACTGGAGTAATCTGCGCTTTTTTTCCAGTCGCTTGGAACTTCGCGCTGGGCGAGGGATCTACGACAAATGCAGGTAAGGGACCAATGACGTATAACACTCCTTGTAAAATCCCAAACCTATAACAATATTAATATACAGAAGAAAACGCTGCGATCTTATGCACCATCCTAATAGCTTGCGATCTCAGAATTTGCGGCGTGAGGCACCGTCACACGTCGCGAGGGCCAGGGAAGACCACCCTCCCTTGGAAAAAGCACTTGCATTAACGTGCCTGTATACTAGACTTGCAGTCATTACGACACTCGCTTTCTAAGTGGCGCACACATTCCGCCAGTATCACGGTTATCGCCTGCTCGTTAGACAGCCAGCTATACACGCCAGCTCCTATCTAGCTCAGCTCCACCTGTCTGTCAAAACAGTGCGCATATAGCCGCGCCAGTCTCTCGTACTCTGCGCGAGAAAATTCAACATTTCTTCTTTTAAAATATGTAAAATTAAATCAATACGTTTTTCAGTTTACTGCAAATATTACTTTTTGAAGCACTGTAATCATTTTCTTTCTTTAACTACAAATAGTGGGGATAATATGAAAAATGTTCTCAAACATAATTTTGAGTGTCGAGTGTAGAGTATATACGAAATTTGGAAGGCTTCCTAACACCAAACGCTGACTGGAAGTATCTTGTATGATGAGGGGCCCTGTAGTCTGCAGGTTGACAGAAACTGTTCCGTCAGTGGAGGCGCGCCTATTTGGTAAAACATCCACACCACGTCTCCGTGCGACTTATCGCCAGCCACGGGTGGGTCTTGCACCTGTCCTGGAGAGTGGTGGCGTGTTTCAGCCCGAATTAATGGAGCGCTCTGTTAGTTCAGAGACAGGTCTCCGTGCCGGCGCTGACGCACGGCGTGGTAGGAGGTCCGCAAAACCTCAGGCGTGGTGGGGATGTTTTGGACTTTGCGAGGGAAATAAGGAATCAACTTTTACATTAGTATGGCCAGTGTAGCGGGCTGTGTGTAGCCTTCTTATCTTGAGAATCTGCAACTCTATTGGAATTTTCGTAAGAATCTTTACATACTTCTGCAGAACTGATATTTTTCATGTTCATTAGTGAATGACGGCGCTGCTGTTATTACGCAGTTTAATCTTAGTGATTCAGCTCATATAATGTGAGTTACTTTTTCGTTGTTTAATGAAGCTGTTTAATTAAACAGTAATAAAGTACCCAATATCAATCTGGAAATATCCACCAGGCTGTGGCTAAGCCATGTCTCTACAAAATCCTTTCTTCCAGGAGAGCCAGTTCTGCAACGCTCGCAGAAGAGCTTCGGTGAATTTAGGAAGGTACAATTGAAGCTGTGAGGACGGGTCGTGAGTCGTGCTTGGGTAGCTCAGACGGCAGAGAACGCCGTGAGGCAAATATCCCGAGTTCGAGTCTCGGTCCGGCACACAGTTTTAATCTGCCAGGAAGCGCCAGTAATAAAGTAAACTTTCATTACATCAGATTGTTGCTGCTTACAAGTGTTACTCCACAGTAATGGCCCATACGAAGGAATGAACACCGCAGCTGCAACAAATCCCAGCCACCAGGTTATGCGATGAAAGCTGCCTCGTTGTGGGATTGTGGTTCTGGCTCGGAACCTGGGTCATTTTCTTGCAGGTATCGCCAGTTTTTCTCATCCAGATCGTTGCCCGAGTCAGAATGTGTGGCATGAGAACACCCATGCGTACCGGTCTAGATATGAGATGCACACAGACGTATATCTCATTAAGGATATTATGAATGCAGTTACCATGTTAGTTTGGTCGCGGTACGTGGTAGTGGCTGAGTGAAGTAGGCAAAATCCGCGAAATATGGAGCAATAAATACTCTTCGGTAATACTAAATAATATGCACTGAAGCGCCAAACAGACTGGTATAGGCATGCGTATTCAAATACAGGCTGAATACGGCGCTGCGGTCGGCAACGGCAATATAAGAGAACAGGTGACACGCTCAGTTGTTAGATCGGTTACTACTGCTACAATGACAGGCTATCAAGATTTAAGTGAGTTTGAACGTGATGTTATAGTAGGCGCACGAGCTATGGGACACAGCATCTCCAAAGTAGCGACGAAGTGAGGATGTATGTGTAGTGAACCGTGAATATCAGGAATCCGGTAAAATATCAAGTCTCCCACATCGCTGCGTCCGAATCATTTAACGAAACATCATCGATATGGGCTTTCGGAGCTGAAAGCCCACTCGTGTATCCTTGATAAGTGCACGACACAAAGCTTTACGCCTGCACTAGGCCCTTCAACACCGATATTGGACTATTGGTGACTGGAAATATGTTGCATGGTCGGACGACTCTCGTCCAAAAGAACGGACACAATTGCTGACCTGAGGCCGTCTAGAACGAAATTACGATTGTATTAATACCTTGAGCTGCTGACGGGCGTTGACGTATAGCAACGGGGACTGGTGAAAATGTGTGCCCGACCGGGATAGAGCGTCCTTCATGTAAGCAGGAGATCCCGGGTTCGAGTCCCGGTTGGGGCACACATTTTCACCTGTGCTCGTTTATATATATCAAAGCCCATCAGCAGCTGAAGGTGTTAATGTAATTCTAACCTCAGACATTAGTCAAGCCATGCCACGTCGAGTTGCGGTACTTCCGTGTACTCACGGGGGCTTTACACGATGTTAGGGAGGTGTCCCAGTTTCTTTGGCTCTTCAGTGTATATGACTTAGGAGCATTGCCATATATGTAAAAGTGTTTTGATTGTATCACTTATGATGCAATTTAGTGGTGATAGAGTCTTCAACGTGTTTCATCAGTACTGTGGTGGCCCGAGGTGAGTGATTGTGGTTGGCAGATACCTCAGTGTACTGTGGGATGTAGAACACTTAGTTCTCTCAGAAACCACGTGAATGCATCGCCTGCGTTGTGGCCAAGCGGTTGTAGGCGTTTCAATCTGGAACCGCGCGATCGCTACTGTCGCAGGTTCCAATCCTGAGTTCTGAGTTGTAGGGCACTGATGACCTCAGATGTTAAGTCCCATAGTGCTCAGAGCCATTTGAACCATTTGAAGCTGAATGCTTCACTTCGGTCGTCTCCCTCGAACTCCTCCAACAGGGTGACTGATTTAGATGTGCGTTTCCGCCCAACCGCTGTAAATCTCACGCTGGCCGCTACGCGGAACACACACAACCACTCTAATAAGTTAAAATGCCCACAAGGTGTTAATGACAGGCTCGCCTGCCATGGATACTCTACGAAATCAAGCATTCCAATGGTGAGCGGCATGGGTGCTCAGCGATAGTAAGCATCCCGATGGGAACAAAATAGTATTACCTCAAAATCTTGTTACCGGATCACGTTAAACGTCGATTCTAAGCAGACACTGGAACCGGTAACCACGTTACACTCTACAGGCCAATTTGGAAGAGTCAAGTAGGTATCCCACTGCTGTCCAGGGCGCCTCCAGACACACTTTCGCTCAGTTCGAAGCGGGACTCAAGAATGAAGACAGCTCTACCCCAGCCAATGAGATTCCAGGCCGAAAGCGTTTGTGGAAACCTCATGGACAGTGGTGGTATACCATCATACGACCCGACAACCAGGAGTCATGCTCCGGGGTGCCATTACTTTTCACAGTAAGGCCTCTTTGGTTGTCAGCCACGACACCCTTACAGCACAGCAGTCCAAGACATTGCACGTGCTGTTTTTTTTTTTTTTTTTTTTTTTTTTTTGGTTCTTCATGAGAAGCCATTCTGGTCTGACACTTCAGAAAGACAATGCCTGTCAGCACACGGCGAGAGTTTCTACTGCTTGTCTTCGTCCTTGCCAAACCATACCTCGGCCGGCAAGATCGCCTGGTCTCTCTCCAACTGAGAACGTTCGGAGCATTATGGGCAGCACCTCATCTGCATGGATACTCTGCAAATTACATTAAAGTGCCTGGCAGAGGGATCATAGAACCACCTTCACAATCCTCTATTATTCGAAACTCATAAACCTCGCGGAAACAACGAACACCCTTATCTTTTCGTACGAGCTCTGCTTTCCCTTATCATGGTGATCGTTTCTCCCTGTGTAGTCAGTGTCAACAATATATTTTCGCATTTGGAGGGGAAGGTTGGTGAATTTCATGACAAGATTCCGTCGGAACGAAAAACGGCTTTCTTTTAATGATGTCCAGCCCAAATCCTGTATCATTTCTGTGGCACTCTCTTCCATATTTCGCGATAATACAATACGTGCTGCCCTTCTTTGAACTTTTTCGATGTACTCAGTCAGTCGTATCTGGTAAGGAACCCACACCACGCAGCAGTCTAAAAGAGGACGGACAAACGTAGTGTAGTCAGTCTCGTTAGTAGATCTGTTACATTTTCTATGTGTCCTACCAATAAAACGGAGTCTTTGGTTAGCCGTCCCCACAACATTTTCTTTGTGTTACTTCCAATTTTTGGTTGTTCGTAATTGTAATTCCTAGGCATTTAGTTGAATCTACGGCCTTCATATTTGACTGATTTATCGTGTAACCGAAGTTTAACGGATTCCTTTTAGCACTCAAATGGATGACCTCACGCTTTTCGTTATTTAGGGTCAATTGACAATTTTCGCAGTATACAGATATATTTTCTAAATCGTGTTGTAATTTGTTTTGCTGTTCTCACGACTTTACTAGTCGATAAACGACAGCGTCATCTGCAAACAATCTTTGACAGCTACTCAGATTGTCTTCCAAATCGTTTATAAATATAAGGAACAGAAAAGGGCCTATAACACTACCTTTGGAACGCCAGAAGTCACTTCTGTTTTGCTCAATGGCTTTCCGTCGATTGCTACGAACTGTGACTTCTCTGACAGCGAATCACAAATCCAGTCACAAAACTGAGACGATGTTCCAAAGCACGCAAATTCACTAAAAGCCGCTCATGTGGTACAGTGTCAAAAGCCTTCTGGATATCCAGAAATACGGAATCGATTTGAAATCACTTGTCAATAGCAGTCAACACTTCACATGTTACATAAGAACGATCTTCACTAAATCCATGTTCACTGTGTGTCAATAGGTCGTTTTCTTCGAGGTAATTCATAATGTTATCCTACTACCTTTCTTGAATATTGGTGTGACCTGTGCAACTTTCCAGTCTTTGGGTATGGATCTTTCGTCGGGATTTCGCCGATCTAACGCGTCAGTTCGACAGAATTTTGGTACGATATACCTCAGGAGAACATCCAACAACTGTACTTAATAATGCCGAATCGAATAAATACCTGAATAAGCACCAGATGTGGATCAACGCGTTACTTACTTGCTCGATTTCTGAAGCACTTTCTGTTGGATAAATCATCCACATTGTTCTGTACATGTACTACACATCGACGGATTTTCGTCTCATTCGCATTATTCTTTCATGACCTATAGTTTTTATGTGTGTTATAACGTATATCCATACTCCCAGAATGACTAGGAAGATGTGTTATAAATATGGTGAAAATACTATTTAATTATTTGCAGTATCCTTAATATGGGAAAACCAATAATAATTAGTCTACAACAGATTGCTGTTCAAAAAGGACTGTCATCTGTTTTTTGCAAAGCATTTGCTGAAGAGAACGATTCTGCTCATATAATGTGTTTACCTTTAATCAGTTTCAACAGATGGTTCAAATTGCTCTGAGCCCTATAGGACTTAACATCTGAAGTCATCAGTCCCCTAGACCTGGAACTACTTAAGCCTAACTAACCTAAGGACATCACACACATCCATGCCCGAGGCAGGATTCGAACCTGCGACCGTAGCAGCAGCCCATTCCCGGACTGAAGCGCCTAGAACCATTCGGCCATTGCTTCCGGGAAATTCCAATAGATCATCGAACATTGAGAACAGCTGAAATCTCTCAAATTGAATGAAGCTCCATGGCTCGACCGATCCCTTAACACGGTGCATTGTATTTGCAGCTGCGTTAGCAGTTCTGTTAACTATAATCCATCGCCCATCGCACGAACAAAAGCCCTGCCCAGTAGTTGGAAGAAATCACAGATCGTACCCGGTATCCTTGATATCGATTTGTTATAGAATCTTCGAATATATTCTAAATTTAAAAAATAACGAGGTATCTCTGACAGAATGACCTCCCCATGGCAACCTGTATGATTTCCGAAAACAATGATCACGTGAAACCCAACTCGCTATTTTATCAGATGACTGCTAAAAGTAATGGACGAAGGCAGATAAATGCAGTATTTTTCGATTTTCGAAAAGTATTTGATTCAGTACCACGGCTATACTATTATCAAAAGTAAGGCACTATGAGGTATCAATGAAAATTTGCGTCAGTTGAGGATATTTGATAAGGAGAATGTAGCTTGTAATCTTGGATGAAGAGTCATCATTAAATATCAAAGTAACTTAGATTGTGCCCCAGGGAAGTGTCTTGGAAGCCTTGCTGTTGATATTGTGCAGGGATATGCTAAAGTCCGTATTATTTCAAAAGTCAATATTTCACGGAATAATGCAGGTAGAGAGAGCCGCACGCGGTAGCCGATTTGTCTTGGGCGCCTTGCCACGGTTCGCACGGCTCCCCTCGGAGGTTCGAGTCCTTCCTCGGGCCACGGGTGTGTGTTTTGTCCGTAATGTAAGTCAGTTTAAGTTAGGGACCGATGGTCTCAGCTGTTTGGCCCCATAGGAACTTACCACAAATTTCCCAAATTTAGGTTTTTACTGAAACTAAAGAAAGTGCAAATGACAAATAATCGTGAGTTAATAACGAGCATCAAAACCGTTATAGGGATTAGTGAACACAGGGTTGTCGTAGTGAGACTGTATATTGTAATCCCGAAATCCTCGAAAAACAAACAAAAAGTATACCTATTCAAAAATGCTGATAAAAATTCACTTGACGCCTTCCTGAGAGACTCATTCCAAATTAATAATATAAGTGTAGACCAGAAGTCGTTTGCATTCAAAAAATAGTATCGGCAGCAATTGAGAGATTTATGCGAAATAAACTAAGAAACGGCGGAGCTGATCCTCCGTGGTACACAAAACGGGTTAGAACACTGTTGCAGAAACAACGAAACAAACATGCCAAATTTAAACAGACGCAAAATCCCTAAGATTGCGCTAAATTCCGGGCTTCTCTAAAGGATAGCCAGAGTTCAATGCGAGATGCCTATAACAGTTTCCACGACGAAACTTTGTCTCGAAACCTGGCAAACAAATCCAAGATATTCTGGTCGTATATGAAGTATGCTAGTGGCAATTTACAATCAATGCCTCCTACATCTACATCTACGTCTACATGACTACTCTGCAATTCACATTTAAGTGCTTGGCCGAGGGTTCATCGAACCACAATCATACTATCTCTCTACTATTCCACTCCCGAACAGCGAGCGTGAAAAATTAACACCTAAACCTTTCTGTTCGAGCTCTGATTTCTCTTATTTTATTTTGATGATCATTCCTACCTATGTAGGTTGGGCTCAACAAAATATTTTCGCATTCGGAAGAGAAAGTTGGTGACTGGCACAACTTGCCCAGAAGAAGGAATCGGTTGGTAGGACATGTTCTGAGGCATCAAGAGATCGCCAATTTAGTATTGGAGGCCAGTGTGGAGGGTAAGAATCGTAGAGGGAGGCCAAGAGATGAATACACCAAGCAGACTCAGAAGGATCTAGGTTGCAGTAGGTACTGGGAGATGAAGAAGCTTGCACATGATAGAGTAGCAGGGAGAGGTGCATCAAACCAGTCTCAGGACGGAAGACCACAACAACAACCACAACAACAACAGTGTAATGGACGAAATGCGATGATTCCGAGTTCGTAATAATCTTACCAACAAAGATATGCCTATGAGGGAGGAGCTTACTGTAACATCTCTCAGAAATACTTCACATAGGGTAATGGAGGAAACGCGATGATTCTGGCTTTGTAGTAACCATACCAACAAAGAGAAGCAAATGAGTGAAAAGCTTTCTTCAGCTTCTCTCAGAAATACTGCATATAGGGTAAAGGGTGAAGTGCGATGTTTCTGGCTTCATAGTAACCATACCAACAAAGACATGCAAAGGAGGGAGGAACTTTCTGTAGCTTCTCTCAGAAATATTTCACATAGGGTAATGCATGAAACGTGATGATTCTGTCTGTGTAGTAATCATATCAACAATTAGACGCAAATGAGGGAGGAGCCTTCTGTGGCTCCTCTCATAAATACTTCACATCAGGTAAATGATGAAATGTCATGATTGAGTCTGTGTACTAATCATACCAACAAACAGATACAAGTGAGGGAGGAGCTTTCTGCAACATCTCTCAGAAATACTTCAAATAGGGTAATAGAAGAAATGCGATTATTCTGGCTTTGTACTAACCATACCAACAAAGAGACGCAAGTGAGGGAGGAGCTTTCTGATGCTTCTCCCATAAAAACTTCACATCAGGTAATGGATGAAATGAAATGATTGTGTCTGTGTACTAATCATAGCAACAAACAGATGGAAGTGAGGAAGGAGCTTTCTGTAGCTTCTATCTGAAATACACCACATAGGGTAAAAAATGAAATCCAATGATTTTGGCTTTGTAATAACCATACCAACAAACTAATTAAAATCAGGGAGGAGCTTTCTGTAGCTATACTCAGAAATACTTCACATAGGGTAATAGGTGAAATGCGATGATTCTGGCATTGTAGTAACCATACCAACAATCAAACGCAAATGAGGGAGGAGCTTTCTGAAGCTTCCATCAGAAATACTTCACACCAGGTAATGGATGAAGTGTAATGATAGTGTCTGTGTACTAATCATACCAACAAACAGATGCAAGTGAGGGAGAAGCTTTCTGCAGCTTCTCTCAGAATTACATCAAATAGGGTAGTGGACAAAATGCGATTCTTGTGGCTTTGTAGTAACCATACCAACATAGTAACACAAATGAGGGAGTAGCTTTCTGTGGCTTCTCTCATAAATACTTGACATCAGGTAAAAGATGAAAAGTCGTGATTGTGTCTGTGTACTAATCATACCAACATACAGATGCAAGTGACGGAGGAGCTTTCTGAAGCTACTCTCTGAAATACTTCACATAGGGTAATGAATGAAATGCGATTATTCTGGCTTTGCAGTAACCATACCAACAAAGAGACGCAAATAAGAGAGGAGCTTTCAGTGGCATCTATAACACATCAGTTAATGGATGAAATGTAATGATCTTTTCTGTGTAACAATCAAACCAAAAAAGAGGATGCAAGTTATGGAGGATCTTCCAACAACTTCTCTCAGAAATACTTCACTTAAGGTAACGGATGATATGCAATGATTCTGGCTTTCTAGTAACCATACACAAAAAAAGAAACTCAAATGGGGGATGAGTTTTCTGTAGCTTCCCTCAGAAATACTTCACATCAGGTAATGGATGAGATGTAATGATTGTGTCTGTGTACTAATCATACCAATAAAAGATGCAAGTGAGGGAGGAGCTTTCTGCAGTTTCTTTCTGAAATACATCACATTAGGTAATAGACAAAATGTGATGATTCTGGCATTGTAGTAACCATACTAACAAACAAACACAAGTACTGGAGGAGCTTTCTGTAGCATCCCACAGAAATATTTCACATCAGGTAAGGGATGAAATGTAACCATAGTGTCTGTGTACTAATCATACCAACAAACAGATGCAAGTGAGGGATGAGCTTTCTGCAGCTTTTCTCTGAAATACATCAAATAGGGAAATAGATGAAATGCAATGATTCTGGCTTAGTAGTAAACTTACCAACAAATGCACGCAAATGTGGGGGTGCTTTCTGTAGCTTCCCTCAGAAATTCTCCATATCATGTAATGGGTGAAATGTAATGATTGTGTCTGTGTACTAATCATACCAACTAACAGATGCAAGTGAGGGAGGAGCTTTCTGTAGCGTCCCTCAGAACTACTTCACATCAGGAAATGGATGAATGTAATGATTGTGTCTGTTTAATCAAACCAACAAAGAGATGCAAGTGAGGGAGGAGCTTTCAGCATCTTCACTCTGAAATACTTCACATATGCTAATGGATGAAATGAGATTATTTTCGCTTTGTAGTAACCATACAAACAAACAACCATACCAACAAAGAGACGTAGACGAGGGGGGAGTGGGCAGAGCGTCCTGCAGCTTCTCTCAGTAATACTTCACATAGGGTAATAGATTAAATGCGAGGGTCTGGCTTTGTAGTAACCATACAAACAAACAAACACAAATGAGGGTGGAGCTTTCTGTAGCCTCCCTCAGAAATACTTCACAACAGGTAATGGATAAAATGTAATGATTGTGTCTGTGTACTAATCATACCAACAAACAGATGCAAGTGAGGGAAGAGCTTCCTGCAGCTTCACTCAGAAATACTTCACATAGGGTAATAGATGCGATGATTCTGGGCTTGTAGTAACCATACCAACAAACAAACGCAAGAACGGGTGGAGTTTTCTGTAGCATCCCACAGAAATATTTCAGATCAGGTAAGGGATGAAATGTAACCATAGTGTCTGCGTTGTAATTTTACCAACAAACAGATGCAAGTGAGAGAGGAGCATACTACAGCTTGTCTCAGAAATACTTCACATAGTGTAGTAGGTGAAATGCGATGTTTCTGGCCTTGTAGTAACCATACCAACAAACAAATCCAACTGAGGGGGGAGCTATCTGTAGCTTCATTCAGAAATACTTCACATTAGGTAATGAATGAAATATAAAGATTGTGTCTGTGTACTAATCATACCAACAAACTGATGCAAGAGAGGGAAGAGCTTTCTGCAGCTTCTCTCTGAAATACATCTAATAGGGTAATAGATGAAATGCAATGATTCTGGCTTAGTAGTAAACTTATCAACAAATGCACGCCAATGAGGGAGGAGCTTTCTGTAGCCTCCCTCAGAAATACTCCATATCAGGTAATGGATGAAATGTAATGATTTTGTCTGTGTACTAATCATACCAACAAACAGATGCAAATGAGGGAGGAGCATTATGTAGCTTCCCTCAGAAATCCTTCAAACCAGGAAATGGATGAAATGTAATGATTGTGCCTGTTTAATCAAATTAACAAACAGATGCAAGTGAGGGAGGAGCTTTCAGCATGTTCTCTCTGAAATATATCACATAGGGTAATAATTAAAATGCGATGATTCTGCCTTTGGAGTTACCAGGCCAACAAACAAACGCAAATGATGGGGGAACTTTCTGTAGCTATACTCTGAAATACTTCACATAGGGTAATAGGTGAAATGTGATGATTCTGGTTTTGTAGTAACCATACCAACAATCAAACGCAAATGAGGGAGGAGCTTTCCGATGCTTCCGTCAGAAATGCTTCATACCAGGTAATGGATGAAGTGTAATGATAGTGTCTGTGTGCTAATCATACCAACAAACAGATGCAAGTGAGGGAGAAGCTTTCTGCTGCTTCTCTCAGAAATACATCAAATAGGGTAGTGGACAAAATGCGATTATTGTGGCTTTGTAGTAACCATACCAACATAGTGACACAAATGAGGGAGTAGCTTTCTGTACCTTCCCTCATAAATACTTCACATCATGAATGGATGAACTGTAATGATTGTGTCTGTGTACTAATCATACCAACAAACAGATGCAAGTGAGGGAGAAGCTTTCTGCAGCTACTCTCTGAAATACTTCACATAGGGTAATGATTGAAATGCGATTATTCTGGCTTTGCAGTAACCATACCATCAAAGAGACGCAAATAGGGGAGGAGCTTTCAGTGGCTTCTATAATAAATACCTCACATCAGTTAATGGATGAAATGTAATGATGGTTCCTGTGTACTAATCATACCAAAAAAGAGATGCTAGTGAGGGAGGATCTTCCAGCAGCTTCTCTCAGAATTACTCCACTTAAGGTAACAGATGAAATGCGATGATTCTGGCTTTCTAGTAACCACACCAACAAAGAAACGCAAATGAGGGAGGAGCTTTCTGCAGTTTCCCTCACAAATACTTCACATCAGGTAATGGATAAAATGTAATGATTGTGTCTGTGTACTAATCATACCAACAAACATATGCAAGTGAGGGAGGAACTTTCTGCAGCTTCTCTCTGAGATACTTCACATAGGATAAAAATGAAATGCGATGATTATGGCTTTGTAGTAACCATACCAACAAAAAAACTCAAATGGGGGATGAGTTTGCTGTAGCTTCCCTCAGAAATACTACACATCAGGTTATGGATGAGATGTAATGATTGTGTTTGTGTACTAATCATACGAAAAAAATGCAAGTGAGGGAGGAACTTTCTGCAGCTTCTATCAGAGATACTTCACATAGGGTAATAGATGTAATGGGATGATTCTGGGTTTGTAGTAACCATACCAACAAACAAACACAAATGAGGGAGGAGCTTTCTCTAGCTACCCTCAGAAATAGTTTACATTAGGTAATTGATGAAAGGTATTGAATGAGTGTGAGCACTAATCTTACCAACAATCAGATACAAGTGATGGAGGAGCGATCTGCAGCTTCCCTCACAAAAACTTCACATAGAGTATTAGATAAAATGCGGTTATTCTGGCTTTGAAGTAACCATACAAGCAAACAAACGCATATGAGGGATGAGCTTTCTGTAGCTTGTCTCATAAATACTTTACATCAGGTAATGGACGAAGTGTAATAATTGTGTCTGTGTCCTAATCATACCAACAACTGATGCAAGTGAGGGAGGATCTTTCTGCAGCTTCTCTCAGAAATACATCACATAGGGTAATAGATGAAATGCGATGATTCTGGGCTTCTAGTATCCATACCAACAAACAAACAGAAGTGCAGGTGGAGCTTTCTGTAGCATCCCACAGAAATATTTCACATCAGGTAAGGGATGAAATGTAACCATAGTGTCTGTATAGTAATCTTACCAACAAACAGATGCAAGTTAGGGAGAAGCGCTCTGCAGCTTGTCTCAGAAATACTTCACATAAGGTAGTAGATGAAATCCGATGTTTCTGGCTTTGTAGTAACCATACCAACAAACAAATGCAAATTAGGTAGCAGTTTTCTGTAGCATCCCTCAGAAATACTTCACATCATCTAGTAAATGAAATTTAATGTTTGTGTATGTGTACTAATAATACCAACAAACAGATGCAAGTGAGGGAAGAGCTTTCCACAACTTCTCTCTGAAATATATCACATAGAGTAATAAATGAATTGCGATGATTCTGGCTTTGTAGTAACCATAAAAACAAACAAACGCAAAAGACACTTGAGCCATCTGTAGCTTCTCTCAGGAATACTTCACATAGGGTAATAGATGAAATGCGATGATTCTGGCTTTGTAGTAATAATACCAACCAACAAACGCAAATGATTGAGGAGCTTGCTGTAGTCCCCCTCAGAAATACTTCACATCAGGTAATGGATGAAATGAAGTGATTGTGTCTGTGTACTAATCATAACAAGAAACATATGTAGGTGAGGGATGAGCTTTCTGCAGCTTCCCTCATAAATACTTCACATCCGGTAATGGATGAAAAGTAATGATTGTGTCTGTGTACTAATCATACCATAAATAGATGCAAGTGAGGGAAGAGCTTTCTGCAGCTTCCCTCAGAAATACTTCACATCAGGTAATGTATGTTATGTAATGAGTGTGTGTGTGTATTAATCATTATAACAAAGAGATGCAAGTGAGGGTGGAGCTTTCTGCAGCTCCATGCTCAAATACATCATATAAAGTAATAGATGAATTGCGATGATTCCGGCTTTGTAATAACCATAGCAAAAAACTAAAGCAAATGAGTGAGTAGCTTTCTGGAGCTATTCTCAGAAATACATCTCATGGGGTAATAGATGAAATGCGATGATTCTGGCTTTGTAGTAACCATACCAACAAACAAATGCAAATAACACTTGAGCTTCCTGTAGCTTTATTTAGAAATATTTCACATAGGGTAATAGATGAAATGCGATGAGACTATATTTTTAGTAACCATACCAACAAACAAACGCAACTCTGAGAGGAGCTTTCTGTAGCTCCCCTGAGAAATATTTCACATCAGGTAATGGATGAAATGTAATGATTGTGTCTGTGAACAAATCGTAACAACAAACAGATGCAAGTGTGGGAGGAGCTTTCTGCAGCTTCCCTGAGAAATACTTCACATCCGGTAATGGATGAAATGTAATTATTGTGTCTGTGTACTCATCATACCATAAACAGATGCAAATGAGGGATGAGATTTCTGCAGCTTTTCCCTGAAATACATCACATAGGGTAATAGATGAAATGCGATGATTCCGGCTTTGTAGTAACCATACAAACAAAGAAACGCAAATGAGGGTTGTGCTTTCTGTAGCTTCCCTCAGAAATATTTCACATCAGGTAATGGATGAAATGCAATAATTGTGTCTGTGTACTAATCATACCATAAACAGAAGCAAATGAGGGATGAGCTTTCTGCTGCTTTTCTCTGAAATACATCACATAGGGTAATAGATGAAATGCGATGATTCTGGCTTTGTAGTAACCATACCAACCAACAAACGCAACTGAGGGAGGATTTTATTGTAGCTTCACTCAGAAATTCTTCCCATCAGGTAATGGATGAAATGTAATGATAGTGTCTGTGTACTGATCAGAACAACAAACAAATGCAATGAGCGAAGAGCTTTCTGCAGCTTCCCTCAGAAATACTTCACATCAGGTAATGGGCGAAATGTGATGATTGTGTCTGTGTATTAATCATTCCAAGAAACAGATGCAAGGGAGGGAGTTGCTTTCTGCAGCTTCTTTCTGAAGTACATCACATTAGGTAATAGACGAATTGCGATGATTCTGTCATTGTAGTAACCATACCAACAAACAAACGCAACTCTGAGAGGAGCTTTCTGTAGCTCCCCTGAGAAATATTTCACATCAGGTAATGGATGAAATGTAATGATTGTGTCTGTGTACTAATCGTAACAACAAACAGATGCAAGTGTGTTAGGAGCTTTCTGCAGCTTCCCTGAGAAATACTTCACATCCGGTAATGGATGAAATGTAATTATTGTGTCTGTGTACTCATCATACCATAAAGAGATGCAAATGAGGGATGAGCTTTCTGCAGCTTTTCCCTGAAATACATCACATAGGGTAATAGATGAAATGCGATGATTCCGGCTTTGTAGTAACCATACCAACAAAGAAACGCAAATGAGGGTTGTAATTTGTGTAGCTTCCCTCAGAAATATTTCACATCAGGTAATGGATGAAATGTTATGATTGTGTCTGTATACTAATCACAACAACAAACAGGTGCAAGTGAGGGATGAGGATTCTGCAGCTTCTCTCTCAAATACATCACATAGCGTAATGGAGGAAATGCTTTGAATCTGGGTTTGTAGTAACCATAATACAAACAAACGCAAATGAGGGGGGAGCTTTCTGTAGCTTCCCTCAGAATTACTGCACATCAAGTAATAAATGAAATGTAATTATTTTGGCTGTGTACTAATCATTCCAACAAACAGATGCAAATGAGGGATGAGCTTTCTGCAGCTTTTCTCTGAAATACATCACATGGGGTAATAGATGAATTGCAATGATTCTGGCTTTGTAGTAACCATACCAAAATCAAATGCAAATTAATGAGTAGCTTTCTGTAGCTATTCTCAGAAATACTTCACATAGGGTGATAGATGAAATGCGATAATTCTTTCTTTATAGTAACCATTTCAACAAACAAACGCAAATGAGGGAGGATCTTCCTGTAGCTTCCATCAGAAATACTTCACATCAGGTAATGGACAAAATGTAATGATTGTGTCTGTGTACTAATGGTACCAACAATCAGATGGAAGTGAGGGAGGAGATTTCTGCAGTCTCTCTCTGAAATACATCACATGGGGTAATAGATGAAATGAGATAATTCTGGCTTTGTAGTAACGATACCAGCCAACAAACGCATCTGAGGGAGGATTTTCTGCAGTTTCCCTCAGAAATATCTCACATCAGGTAATGGATGAAATGTAATGACTGTGTCTGTGTATTAATCATTCCAAATAACTGATGCAGTGATGGAGGAGCTTTCTGCAGCTTCCTTCTGAAAGACATCACATTAGGTAATAGATGAAATGTGATGATTCTGGCATTGTAGTAACCATACCTACAAACAAATGCAAAGGAGTGAGGAGCTTTCTGTAGCTTCCCTGAGAAATACTTCAATCTGGTAATGGACGAAATGGGATGATTGTGTCTGTGTATTAATGATTCCAACAAACAGATGCAAGTGAGGGAGGAGCTTTCTGCAGGTTCTCTCTGAAGTACATTACATAGGGTGATGGATGAAATGCAATGATTCTGACTTCGTAGTAACCATTCCAACAAACAAACGCAAATGAGGGAGGAGCTTTCTGTAGTTTCCCTCAGAAATACTTCACATTAGGTAATGGACGAAATGTAATGATTGTGTCTGTGTACTAATGGCACCAACAATCATATGGAAGTGAGGGAGGAGATTTCTGCAGTCTCTCTCTGAAATACATCACATGGGCTAATAGATAAAATGCGATATTTCTGGCTTTGTAGTAACCATACCAGCAAACATACGCATCTGAGGGAGGATCTTTCTGTAGTTTCCCTCAGACTTACTTCACATCAGGTAATGGATGAAATGTAATGATTGTGTCTGTGTATTAATCATTCCAAAAAACAGATGCAAGTGTGGGAGGAGCATTCTGCAGCTTCTTTCTGAAATACATCACATTAGGTAATAGATGAAATGCGATGATTCTGGTTTTGTAGTAACCATACCTACAAACAAACACAAAGGAGTGAGGAGGCTTCTGTAGCTTCCCTGAGAAATAATTCACACCATGTAATTTTTGAAATGTAATGATCGTGTCTGTGTACTAATCATACCAACAAACAGATGCAAGTGAGGGAGAAGCTTTCTGCGGTTTCCCTCTGAAATACATCACATAGGGTAATGGATGAAATGCAATGATTCTGACTTCTTAGTAACCATTCCAACAAACAAACACAAATGAGGGTGGAGCTTTCTGTAGCTTCCCTCAGAAATACTTCACATCAGGTAATGGACGAAACGTAATGATTGTGTCTTAGTACAAATCATATCAACATACAGAGCAAGTGAGGGAGGAGCTTTCTGCTGCTCCTCTCTGAAATACCTCACATAGGGAAATAGATAAAATGCAATGATTCTGGCTTTGTAGTAGCCATAGCAATAAACACATGCAAATGACGGGGAGTTTTCTGTAGCTATATTCAGAAATACTTCACAGAGGGTAATAGATAAAATGCGATGATTCTGGCTTCGTAGTAACCATACCAACAAACAAATGCATATTAGGGAGGAGCTTTCTGTAGCATCCCTCAGAAATACTTCACATCATGTAATAAATGGAATGTAATGTTTGTGTCTGTGAACTAATCATACAACAAACAGATGCAAGTGAAGTAGGAGCTTTCTGCCACTTCTCTCTGAAATACATCACATTGGGTAATAAGTGACATGGGATGATTCTGGCTTTGTAGTAACCTTACCAACAAACAAATGCAAATTAGGGAGCTGCTTTCAGACCATATTTGATAAATACTTCACATCATCTAGTAAATGAAATTTAATGTTTGTGTATGTGTACTAATAATACCATCAAACACATGCAAGTGAGAGAAGAGCTTTCCGCAACTTCTCCCTGAAGTACACCACAAAGAGTAATACATGAAATTCAATGATTCTGGTTTTGTAGTAAGGATACCAATGAACAGATGCAAGTGAGGCGGGAGCTTTCTGCAGCTTCTCTCTGAAATACATCACATAGGGTAATGGATGAAATGCAATGATTCTGGCTTTGTAGTAACCATACCAACTAACAAACGCAAATGAGGGAGGAGCTTTTTATAGCTTCCTTCAGAAATATTTTACATCAGGTAATGGATGAAATGTAATGATTATGTCGGTGTACTAATCATACCAACAAACAGATGCAAATGACTGAGGAGCTTTCTGGTGCTTCTATCTGAAATACATCACATAGGGTAAAAAATGAAATCAGATGATTCTGGCTTTGTAATAACCAGCCCAACAAACTAACGCAAATGAGGGAGGAGCATTTTGTGTCTATTCTCAGAAATACTTCACATAGTGTAATAGATGAAATGCAAGGATTCTGGCTTTGTAATAACCATATCAAGAAAGTAACGCAAATGAGGTAGGAGTTTTCTGTAGCTATTCTCAGAAATACATCACATGGGATGATAGATGAAATACGATGATTCTGGCTTTGTAGTAACCATACCAACTAACTAAACGCAAATGACACTTGAGCTTTCTGTAGCTTATTTAGAAATACCTCACATAGGGTAATAAATGAAATGCAATGATTCTGGCTTTGTAGAAACCATACCAACAAGCAAACACATATGATGGTGGAGCTTTCTGTAGCTATTCTCATAAATACTTCGCATATGGTAATAGATGAAATGCGATGATTCTGGCTTTGTAGTAACCATACCAACCAACAAACTCAAATGAGTGAGGAACTTTCTATAGCTTCCTCAAGAAATATTTCACATCAGGTAATGGACGAAATGTGATGATTGTGTCTGTGTATTAATGATTCCAACAAACAGATGCAAGTGAGGGAGGAGCTTTCTGCAGGTTCTCCTTGAAGTACATTACATAGGGTAATGGGTGAAATGCAATGATTCTGGCTTCGTAGTAACCATTCCAACAAACAAACGCAAATGAGGGAGGAGCTTTCGGTAGCTTCCCTCAGAAATACTTCACATCAGGTAATGGACGAAATGTAATGATTGTGTCTGTGTACTAATGGTACCAACAATCAGATGGAAGTGAGGGAGGAGATTTCTGCAGTCTCTCTCTGAAATACATCACATGGGCTAATAGATAAAATGCGATAATTCTGGCTTTGTAGTAACCATACCAGCAAACATACGCATCTGAGGGAGGATCTTTCTGTAGTTTCCCTCAGAAATACTTCACATCAGATAATGGATGAAATGTAATGATTGTGTCTGTGTATTAATCATTCCAAAAAACAGATGCAAGTGTGGGAGGAGCTTTCTGCAGCTTCTTTCTGAAATACATCACATTAGGTAATAGATGAAATGCAATGATTCTGGTTTTGTAGAAACTATTCCAACAAACAAACGCAAATGAGGGAGGAGCTTTCTGTAGCATCCCTCAGAAATACTTCACATCAGGTAATGGATGAAAGGTAATGATTGTGTCTTAGTACTAATCATATCAACATACAGAGCAAGTGAGGGAGGAGCTTTGTGCTGCTCCTCTCTGAAATACCTCACATAGGTTAATAGATAAAATGCAATGATTCTGGCATAGTAGTAACCATACGAACAAACTAAAAGCAAATGACACTTGAGCTTTCTGTAACTTTCTTTAGAAATACTTCACATAGGGTAATAAATAAAATGCAATGATTCTGGCTTTGTAGTAACCATACCAACAAGCAAACACATATGATGGTGGAGCGTTCTGTAGCTATTCTCAGAAATACTTCACATATGGTAATAGACGAAATGCGATGATTCTGGCTTTTTAGTAACCATACCAACAAACAAAATGCAAATGACACTTAAGCTTTCTGTAGCATTTTTTAGAAGTACTTTAAATAGGGTAATAGACGAAATGCGAAGATACTGGATTTGTAGTAACCATACCAACAAACAAACACATTTCTCTCAGAAATACTTCACATCAGGTAATGGATGAAATGTTATGGTTGTGTCTGTGTACTGATAACAACAACAAACAGATGCAAGTGAGGGAAGAGCTTTATGCAGCTTCCCGCAGAAATACTTCACATCAGGTAATGGATGTAATATAATGAGTGTGTGTGTGTATTAATCATTATAACAAACAGATGCAAGTCAGGGAGGAGCTTTCTGCAGATCCTTTCTGAAATACATCACATAAAGTAATAGATGAATTGCGATGATTCTGGCTTTGTAATAACCATACCAACAAACTAAAGCAAATGAGGGATGAGCTTTCTGTAGCTATTCTCAGAAATTCATCACATGAGGTAATAGATGCAATGCGATGATTTTGGCTTTGTAGTAACCATACCAACAAATGAAACGCAAATGAGGGTTGTGCTTTCTGTAGCCTCCCTCTGAAATATTTCACACCAGGTAATGGATGAAATATGATGATTGTGTCTGTGTACTAATCATAACAAAAAAAGGAGCAAGTGAGGCACGAGCTTTCTGCAGCTACTCTTTGAGATACATCACATAGGATAATGGATGAAATGCAACGATTCTGGCTTTGTAGTAACCATTCCAACAAACAAATGCAAATGAGGGATGTGCTTTCTGTGGCTTCCCTCAGAAATACTTCACATCAGGTAATGTACAAAATGTAATGACTGTGTCTTTGTACTAATCATACCAACATACAGAGCAAGTGTGGGAGGAGCTTTCTGCTGCTCCTCTATGAAATACTTCACATAGGGTAATAGATGAAATGCGATGATTCTGGCTTTGTAAAAACCATAGCAACAAACAAATGCAAATTAGGGAGGAGCTTTCTGTAGCATCCCTCAGAAGTACTTCACATCATATAATAAGTGAAATGTAATGGTAGTGCACGTGTACTAATAATACCAACGAACAGATGCAGGTGAGGGAAGAGCTTTCCACAACTTCTCTCTGAAATATATCACATAGAGTAATAAATGAAATGCGATGATTCTGGTTTTGTAGTAAGAATACCAACAAACAGATGCAAGTGACGGAGGAGCTTTCTGCAGCTTCTCTCTGAAATACATCACTAAGGTTAATAGATGAAATGCGATTATTCTGGTTTTGTAGTAACCATAAAAACAAACAAACGCAAATGACACTTGAGCCTTCTGTAGCTTTTGTCAGGAATACTTCACATAGAGTAATAGATGAAATGCGATGTTTCTCGCTTTGTAGTTATAATACCAACAAACAAACGCAAGTGATTGAGAAGCTTGCTGTAGCCCCCCTCAGAAATACTTCACGTCAGGTAATGGATGAAATGAAGTGATTGTGTCTGTGTACTAATCATAACAACAAACAGATGTAGGTCATGGATGAGCTTTCTGCAGCTTTCCTCATAAATACTTCACATCCGGTAATGGATGAAAAGTAATGATTGTGTCTGTGTACTAATCATACCATAAACAGATGCAAGTGAGGGAAGAGCTCTCTACAGCTTCCCTCAGAAGTACTTCACATCAGGTAATGGATGTTATGTAATGAGTGTGTGTGTGTGTATTAATCATTATAACAAACAGATGCAAGTGAGGGTGGAGCTTTCTGCAGCTCCATGCTGAAATACATCTCATAAAGTAATAGATGAATTGCGATGATTCTGGCTTTGTAATAACCATAGCAAAAAACTAAAGCAAATGACACTTGAGCTTCCTGTAGCTTTATTTAGAAATATTTCACATAGGGTAATAGATGAAATGCGATGACACTATATTTGTAGTAACCATACCAACAAACTAACGCAACTGAGAGAGGAGCTTTCTGTAGGTCCCCTGAGAAATATTTCACATCAGGTAATGGATGAAATGTAATGATTGTGTCTGTGTACTAATCTAAACAACAAACAAATGCAAGTGTGGGAAGAGCTTTCTCCAGCTTCCCTGAGAAATACTACACACCAGCTAATGGATGAAATGCAATGATTGTGTCTGTGTAGTAATCGTACCATAAACAGAAGCAAATGAGGGATGAGCTTTCTGCAGCTTTTCTCTGAAATACATCACATAGGGTAATAGAGGAAATGCGTTGATACTGGCTTTGTAGTAACCATACAAAACCAACATACGCAAATGAGGGAGGATTTTATTGTAGCTTCACTCACAAATACTTCACATCAGGTAATGGACGAAATGTGATGATTGTGTCTGTGTATTAATCATTCCAACAAACAGATGCAAGTGAGGGAGAAGCTTTTTGCAGCTTCTTTCTGAAATACATCACATTAGGTAATAGACGAAATGCGATGATTCTGGCATTGTAGTAACCATACCTACAAACAAACGCAAAGGAGTGAGGAGTTTTCTGTAGCTTCCCTGAGAAATACTTCACATCAAGTAATGGACGAAATGTGATGATTGTGTGTGTGTATTAATCATTCCAACAAACAGATGCAAGCGAGCTAAGAGCTTTCTTTAGCTTTAATTTGAAATACGTCACATAGGGTAATAGATGAAATGCAATGATTCTGGTTTTGAGTTAAACATACCAACAATCAAACGCAAATGGGGGAGGAGCTTTCTGTAGCTTCCCTCAGAAATATTTCACATCAGGTAATGGATGAAATGTTATGATTGTGTCTGTATACTAATCATAACAACAAACAGGTGCAAGTGAGGGATGAGGATTCTGCAGCTTCTCTCTAAAATACATCACATAGTGTACTGGACGAAATTCTTTGAATCTGGGTTTGTAGTAACCATAAAACAAACAAACGCAAATGAGGGGGGAGCTTTCTGTAGCTTCCATCAGAATTACTTCACATCAAGTAATAAATGAAATGTAATGATTTTGGCTGTGTACTAATCATTCCAACAAACAGATTCAAATGATGGATGAGCTTTCTGCAGCTTTTCTCTGAAATACATCACACGGGGTAATAGACGAAATGCAATGATTCTGGCTTTGTGGTAACCATACCAAATACAAACGCAAATTAAAGAGTAGCTTCCTGTAGCTATTCTCAGAAATACTTCACATAGGGTAATAGATGAAATGCGATAATTCCTTTTTATAGTAACCATTTCAACAAACAAATGCAAATGAAGGAGGATCTCCCTGTAGCTTCCGTCAGAAATACTTCACATCAGGTAATGAACGAAATGTAATGATTGTGTTTGTGTATTAATCATTCCAAAAAACAGATGCAAGTGAGGGAGGAGCTTTCTGCAACTTCTCCCTGAAATACATCACAAACAGTAATAAATGAAATGCAATGAATCTGGTTTTGTAGTAAGAATTCCAACAAACAGATGCAAGTGAGGGAGAAGCTTTCTGCAGCTTCTTTCTGAAATACATCACATTAGGTAATAGACGAAATGCGATGATTCTGGCATTGTAGTAACCATACCTACAAACAAACGCAAAGGAGTGAGGAGTTTTCTGTAGCTTCCCTGAGAAATACTTCACATCAAGTAATGGACGAAATGTGATGATTGTGTGTGTGTATTAATCATTCCAACAAACAGATGCAAGCGAGCTAAGAGCTTTCTTTAGCTTTAATTTGAAATACGTCACATAGGGTAATAGATGAAATGCAATGATTCTGGTTTTGAGTTAAAAATACAAACAATCAAACGCAAATGGGGGAGGAGCTTTCTGTAGCTTCCCTCAGAAATATTTCACATCAGGTAATGGATGAAATGTTATGATTGTGTCTGTATACTAATCATAACAACAAACAGCTGCAAGTGAGGGATGAGGATTCTGCAGCTCCTCTCTAAAATACATCACACAGGGTAATGGACGAAATGCTTTGAATCTGGGTTTGTAGTAACCATAAAACAAACAAACACAAATGAGGGGGGAGCTTTCTGTAGCTTCCCTCATAATTAATACACATCATGTAATAAATGATATGTAATGATTTTGGCTGTGTGCTAATCATTCCAACAAACAGATGCAAATGAGGAGTGTGTTATCTGCAGCTTTTCTCTGAAATACATCACATGGGGTAATAGATGAAATGCAATGACTCTGGCTTTGTAGTAACCATACCAAAAACAAACGCAAATGAATGAGTAGCTTTCTGTAGCCATTCTCAGAAATACTTCACATAGGGTAATAGATGAAATGCGATAATTCTTTCTTTATAGTAAACATTTCAATAAACAAACGCAAATGAGGGAGGATCTTTCTGTAGCTTCCGTCAGAAATACTTCACATCAGGTAATGGATGAAATGTAATGATTGTGTCTCTGTATTAATCATTCCAAAAAACAGATGCAAGTGAGGGAGGAGGTTTCTGCAGCTTCTTTCTGAAATACATCACATTAGGTAATAGATGAAATGCGATGATTCTGACATTGTAGTAACCATACCAACAAAGAAACGCAAATGAGGGTTGTGCTTCCTGTAGTTTTCCTGAGAAATATTTCACATCAGGTAATTAATGAAATGCAATGTTTGTGTCTGTGTACTAATCATACCATAAACAGAAGCAAGTGGGGGAGGAGATTTCTGCAGCTTTTCTCTTAAATACATCACAAAGGGTAATAAATGAAATGCGATGATTCTGGCTTTGTAGTAACCATACCAACCAACAAACGCAACTGAGGAAGGATTTTATTGTAACTTCACTCAGAAATACTTCACATCAGGTAATGGATGAAATGTAATGATTGTGTCTGTGTACTGATCAGAACAACAAAAACAAATGCAATGAGCGAAGAGCTTTCTGCAGCTTCCCTCAGAAATACTTCACATCAGGTAATGGACAAAACGTGATGATTGTGTCTGTGTATTAATCATTCCAACAAACAGATGCAAGTGAGGAAGGACCTTTCTGCAGCTTCTTTCTGAAATACATCACATTAGGTAATGGATGAAATGCTATGATTCTGGCATTGTAGTAACCATACCTACAAACAATCGCAAAGGAGTGAGGAGCTATCTGTAGCTTTCCTGAGAAATACTTCACATCAGGTAATGGTCGAAATGTGATGTTAGTGTCTGTGTATTAATCATTCCAACAAACAGGTGCAAGTGCGGGAGGAGCTTTCTGCATGGTCTCTCTGAATTACATTACATAGGGTAATTGATGAAATGCAGTGATTCTGGCTGCGTAGTAACCATTCCAACAAAGAAACGCAAATGAGGGAGGAGCTTTCTGTAGCTTCCCTCAGAAATACTTCACTTAAGGTAATGGATGAAATGTAATGATTTTGTCTTAGTACTAATCATACCAACATACAGAGCAAGTGAGGGAGGAGCTTTCTGCTGCTCCTCTCTGGAATACCTCACATAGGGTAATATGTAAAATGTGATGATTCTGGCTTTGTAGTAGCCTAGCAACAAACAAATGCAAATGACGGAGGAGCTCTCTGTATCTATACTCAGAAATACTTCACATAGGGTAATAGATGAAATGCGATGATTCTGGCTTCGTAGTAACCATATCAACAAACAATTGCGAATTAGGGAGGAGCTTTCTGTAGCATCCCTCAGAAATACTTCACACCATGTAATGAATGAAATGTAATGTTTGTGTCTGTGTACTAATCATACAACAAAATGATGCAAGTGAAGGAGGAGCTTACTGCAACTTCTCTCTAAAATACATCACATAGAGTAATAAATGAAATGCGGTGATTCTGGTTTTGTAGTAAGAATACCATAAACATATGCAAGTGAGGGAGGAGCTTTCTGCAGCTTCTCTCTGAAATACATCACATTGGGTAATGGATGAAATGCAATGATTCTGGCTTTGTAGTAACAATACCAACAAACAAACGCAAATGACGCTTGAGCTTTCTGTAGCTCTTTTCAGAAATACTTCACACATGGCAAAAGATGAAATGCGATGATTCTGGCTTTGTGTTAACCATACCAACAACAAAACGCAAATGAGCGAAGAGCTCTCGCTAGCCCCCCTCAGAAATACTTAACATCAGGTGATGGATGAAATGCAGTGATTGTGTATGTGTACTAATCATACCATAAACAGATGCAAGTGAGGGAAAAGCATTCTGCAGGTTTTTTTTTCTGAAATACATCACATAGGGTAATAGATGAATTGCGAAGATTCTACATTTGTAATAATCATACGAAGAAACAAATGCAAATGAGGGATGAGTTTTCTATAGCTATTCTCTGAAATATTTGACATAGGGTAATAGATGAAATGTGATGATTCTAACTTTGTAGTGATCATACAAACAAAGAAATGAATATTAGGGAGAAGCTTTCAGAAGCAGCCTTCAGTAATATTTCACATCATGTAATAAATGAAATGTAATGATTGTGTCTGTGTACTAATCATACCAACAAACAAACACAAATGAGGGAGGTGCTTTCTGTAGTAATCATTCCAACGAACTGATGCAAGTGAGAAAGGAGCTTTCTGCAGCTTTCCTCCGAAATACATGTGTCTGTGTACTAATCATACAAAAACAGATGCAGGCGAGGGAGGAGATTATTGCAGCTTCTCTCTGAATTACATCTATTGCAGCTTCTCTCTGAAATACATCACATAGGGTAACAAATGAAATGGGATGAATCTGGCTTCGTAGTAACCATACCAACAAACAAATGCAAATTAGGGAAGAGCTTTATGAAGCATATCTGAGAAATACTTCACATCATCTTGTAAATGAAATTTAATGCTTGTGTCTGTGCACTAATAATACCAACATACAGATTCAAGTGAGATAAGAGCTTTCTGCAAACTTCACTCTAAAATACATCACATAGAGTAATAAATGAAATGTGATGATTCTGGTTTTGTAGTAAGAATACCAACAAACAGATGCAAATGAGGGAGGAGCTTTCTGCAGCTTCTCTCTGAAATACATCACATAGGTTAACAGATAAAGAGCGATGATTCTGGTTTTGTAGTAACCATACCAACAAACAAACGCAAGTGACACTTGAGCCTTCTGTATCTTTTCTCAGAAATACATCACAAAGGGTAATAGATGAAATGCGATGATCCTGGATTTGTAGTAATAATACCAACAAACAAACACAACTGAGGTAGGAGCTTCCTGTAGCCCCCCTCAGAAATACTTCACATCAGGTAATGGATGAAATGCAGTGATTGTGTCTGTGTACTAATAATAACAACAAACAGATGTAAGTGAGGGAAGAGCTTTCTGAAGCTTCCCTCAGAAATACTTCACATCCGGTAATGGATTAAATGTACTGTTTGTGTTTGTGTACTAATCATACCATAAACAGATGCAAGTGAGGGAAGAGCTTTCTGCAGCTTTTCCATGAAATACATTACATAGGGTAATAGATGAAATGCAATGATTCTGGTTTGGTGGTAACCATACCAACAAACAAATGCAAATGTGGGAGGAGCTTTCTGTAGCTCTCCTCAGAAATACTTCACATAGGGTAATAGATGAAATGCGATGATTCTGGCTTTGTAGTAACCATACCAACAAACAAAGTCCATAAAAGAAATGTAATGATTTTGTCTCTGTACTAATCATACCAACAATGGGATTCAATTGAGGGATTAGCTTTCTGCAGCTTCCCTCAGAAATAATTCACATCAGGTAAAGGATGAAATGTAATGATTGTGTCTGTGTACTAATCATACCAACAAAGTGATGCCATTGAGGGAGGAGCTTTCTGCAGGTTTCCTCAGAAATACTTCACATCAGGTAATGGATGAAATGTAATGATTGCGTCTGTGTACTAATTATACCACATAGTGTATGCTGCCTTGGTGTGTGCCTCGCCCTTGCCTTCGGCTGTAATTGGCACAGTGCCCGAAGGACTCAGTCCCTCCGGATTTCTTGCGCCACCACTTTTATTCCATCTTAGCCACGTATCACGGCTCTGGCATTGTCTACAGTGTCGGTTCGATGGTTGCTGGTCGTGTCGGTTATGCCCTAACTCTAGGGGACCATTGTGAACATCTTTCATTTCCGGCTGGCTGCAGCTTTTACACTGCTGACGTGGTCATCATCTTTCGAGCTCTAGAGTATCTCCGCTCCTGCTCAGGTGAGTCCTTCATTATCTGTGGCGATTACCTGAGTGGTTTACCAGCTCTCGACAAGTGTTTATCTCATTCTCGTCTGGTGATGGCTATCCAGTTGTCCCTGCATAATCTTGCCCGTTGCGGCGGATCTGTTGTCTTTGTTTGGAACCCAGGCTATGTTGGGATAGCTTGCAATGAAACTGTTGACTGCCTGGCGAAAGAGGCCACCAGTAAAGCATCTCTGGAGATTAGCCTCCCGGAGATTGATTTGCGGGCACTATTACGCCAAAAAGTTTTAGATTTATGGGACAGTGATTGGCGCAACCTGCCCATGCCAAACAAACTCCGTCATAACAAGGAGACGATGACTGTGTGGTGGTCATCCATGCGAGCCACCGCAGGGACTCAGTCATCCTTTGCTGTCTCCGCATTGGCCACACCTGACTGATGCCCAGTTATTTCCTGTGTCGTGAGGATCCACCTCTTTGTCGTTGTGGGGTGTCCTTGACAGTGGTCCATATTCTGTTGGAGTGCGCCCTTTTAACTGTGCTCAGGCAGACTTTTGTGATGGCTGAAATGCTCTCTGCACTTTTAACTGATGACTGTTCCATAGCGGACTTAGTTTTGCATTTTATTAGGGGCAGGGGGATTTTATCGCTTAATGTAAATGTGTGTGTTTTTGTGTGTGCTTTGTGTTGATTCTGGCCTTTGGGCTACGATTTTAGTCTGCTTTTTTTAATGTGTTTCTCAGTGGTTGGCTTTTCCTTTTCTGTTTCTATGGTCGGCAACCCACCGTCACTCTCCGTGTGATTTTAGTTCGTCTTGTCTGATCTTTGTCTCAGTTTCTCTCGTTCTGTGTCATCTGTCCTCTCGTTTGTTGATTGTTCTTATTCTCTGTGGGTGTTTTTAGTATTAGAAAAAGGGACCAATGACTGTAGCAGCCTGGTCTCTTTAACCCCCCAAAAACCAACCAATCCTAAGATGTCTACCTCAGTCGGAGATGAAATGTCAGAAATAATTTTATTCATCGACTGTGCCGTCCTCCCACAAGCCAGTCCAGAAGTTTTGACTAATGTGAACAGTCGCAGTGAAAGCCTATGTTGTGTAAATGTGTGCTTGTCTCCTGAAGTTTACCTTGTGAAAGGAGGAGTAGGAGGTCATTTAATGCGCGTGGTGTGAGTAGCTTCGCAGTATTTTCTATCCTTCACGTATCATGTGTTTTCATTCTTGATAAAACACTGAATATTAGTCATCGACAAAGTTTTTTGTTGTAGCTCGTGTATTTAGAGGAAACAGCACTAACCTGGCGTACATGTTTCCTTGGGATTGAACTAGAATGTAGTGACTTTCAGCCACAGTCTCCAACTGTTGTCACTATTTAACTTAAATTATTATCGGACCTGTCTGAGGAAATGTGTGTCAAGTAATGTACTTCAAAAGGCCTTTCTGCTGTGCTCTAATTCCTCATGTTCATATACAGGATTGAAGCAGTTGAGAGTTGAGAAGCGTTGTGGGTTTGGGAAAGAATAAGATCTTTAGTCGACGTGAAAACACAGACAATGCTATTGTGGTAAACTGCAGTATTAAAAATTCTGTAACTTTACAAAAGGTCTAAAAGAGTCAGTAGAATCAGGTGTGACTGGTAAACCATTCTTTTTCAGGTGGTATACATTTTGTTATTTTTCATTTATAAATGTATATCTATCTGCTCCAGGAGATACATTTTCCTGCCACTGGAATGAATATGCAGGTTTTTCTGCATATCATTAACAATGTGTTTGTTGTAGAACATGTCTTCCACAGTGGCCGACATTGAAAAATGATTTGAGTGAAAGCCATTTCCTTCTGTAAATGAGTGTCCTATGTCTGTGTGGTAAGGCAGGGCAACCTGGCCATTGTATTTTATATTCTGTACCATTGCAAGTTGAAATCAAACTTCACACACACACACACACACACACACACACACACACACACACACACACACACACACACACACACACTAACTACGTAGATCTTCTTTAGTTACATCTGAGCTTCCAGTGAACATAATTCATATTTATGCATTATATTTAGCACATGGGGAACATGTGCAAACTCAGTTGATGAGAAATAAAGGATATAATGTAAGTAACTAATTCATTTTTCACCTAATTAAATCTCTCCTCATTTTCATTCAGAAAGCCTTAATCTATGTCACAGTGAAAGCCACGTGCAGACAGTGGCCAATAGCCGCTCTCTCCGGTTTCGTAATAGGGACCCGCTCTGCCCTAGTCCAGCCAGTCTGGTACTCACTCTGGGTTTTGTTTCTATCTCGGTGGTAGTGCATTCTGGTCGTTGCTCGTTGTTGACAATAGCCTGGCTCTGGTTCCGAGTGGATTTACGTTTGGTGTTTGGTGTCCACAAGCATCTGTTGTTTATCTCTTCCTCCTTGTGTCGCCTATAGTCGGTAGTGGTTGGTTGTTGTCAGGTGTTGTTGGTCTGTCGTCCGACTTGTCCTGTGTTTACCTTGTGGTGCGTGCTCCACCGCTGGCGTCTTCCCTGCCTGGCGGCTGCGATCCGCAGCCCCAGCCATTCCTGCTGATGGTTGTGGTTACCACAATTTACTTCGCTCCTACCACATTGTCGTCAGTAATTGCAGTAGTCATTTTCAACATCTTCTCAACCATCTTTGAAACATTTGTACCACTTGTAAAGTCTTGTACTCGTAGTAGAGTCGCCAAAAGCCACACTCGATGTTTAGAATGCGATACTGCACTTTGCTCCATTTTTAAACAAAATTTAATGGAGAATCTTCGATCCATCTTTTTCGAAAGTAAAAATTCTCTGAGCACTCAAAAACAAAGACCTTCTTTTCCACTGTCAACAATGAACTAAATACTGAAAATAGATGTAAATATATGTACGGTACATCAGGAACACGTGTACTAACAAGAAAACAACAAAAATGTATACAGCCAACAGAATTAAATTCCTGTAACTTTTTGATCACACCTCATATGCAGTGTCTGGAAAAAGGAAATAAAGCACCCATAACAGTGTAACTTTGTACAAGTACAAACTATTAGCGGGCATGTACACAATTAGAGCAGCGATTCTCAGCGAAAGTAGAAAGGCCACTAGTGTTGATGGTGGAGGGTATACAAGAGGTGTGAGCACCATCGGGTAGACTACTGATGAGAGGTGTCACATTGTGTTCAGTGTTGAATCACGGTTCTGCACTATCCCCGATGACCACTGTCAGCACGTGTGGCGGCAGCTTGGGGGACATTCCATTCTTCCAGTGTTTTGGAAAGGCACAGTATGGCCAGCAAATGGTTATGATTGTAGGTTGCAGTTGATAGTGATTGAGGGAACTGTGACGGAACAACAATCTTTCAGATGTCGATAATCCTCGTGTTACATCTTGTATGACAGTATCGTGATGTTATTTCCAACACAACAGTGCTCATCCACATAGTGGCATGTGTATGTATCAATTGTATGCATGGTATTAGCTGCTCCCATAGTCAGCAAAATCCTTAGATATGTTCCCTGCAGAGCATATGTGGCACGAGCTTGGACATAAACTCTGCCCCAGTGTCAGTATCCAGAATATTGTGGACCATTACAACAGTTTGAGGCCAGCTTGCCTGAGGAAGGAATCTAGTGGCCTTACGACACCCTCCCAAACAAACAAGTGTATGCAAGAAGGGCAATTGGGTGCATGTCATATTGATAAGTGAGCTCATACTGCCAAGTTCTTTGTAAATCTGACTCAATTTTGTAATCACTAAAGTAACATCACATACCGACTGAACCCATGGCATTTCTTTTCTTTCTGTGAATTTCAATTTCTTAGCTGGGCAGTGTTTGTGAACATCTTGGGCTGAAAGAAAATTAGCATGATATAGAGACGTGAAACTATTAGAGACGTAATTAAATGTAAAAGTGTCACTAAAAACATATTTAAAGTGAAAAGCCTGAAAAGACACCAAGTTGTGTGTCCAGAAAAACTGTATCACAATGGGTTAACAGTGAGCAGCAACTGCAACCAAATGGGAAAATTATCTTCTTCCGGCCCAGGATGTTGTAGCAGATTTTCTGCAACTTCACATTCCTAATGCTTCTGTATATTTTTTCCTGTTTCTACAAAGTCCATTCCTGGCAACTATAATTAAAATGATCCAAGTCACTGTCCTTCTTTGTATACTAAGGTGTCTGTCTGTAAATAATTTACTCTTATTTCTGGAGGCTTGGGCATTCCAATTCTTCTCCTAATATCCACTAGCTTTTGCCCTCAACTATGTTGGCACGGATCTTGAACCTGCATGAATTTTGAGTAGCCCTGAAGCTTATTATCCATGGGAAAAATGGATATAAAGAACTGAAAGTGAAGTTGTCAAAACGATGCAATGGTAAAGAATTGATATGTTTGTAAGCACAGATACAGATATTTGAAGTATGAAATAGCAAAATGCCTGGATAGGGGAACAAGCTGGTGGCGTATTTAATGAAAATACAAAAAATTAAAGAATCTGTAGTTACAAATAAGTCAGTTCTTTACTGTTGCACCCTTTTGACAGTGTCACCTTCAGTCTTTTATATCTGTTTTTCTTGCTAATAAGCTTCAGGATATTTATGAACATTCATGTCAATGAAGTCGTTTGCTTAATAAGCTTATCAGTGACAATAGTTTCAGTAATTTGTGAATGAATTCAAGAATGTCTGTGGGTAATGGAATTGAACTGTTAACATTAGTAATATTTTGGAAAGTTTCATCATCATAACACTATTTACTACTTTTTACTGATTTTTCTCATTTCTGGTCCCGGTTTGTTTTGTTTAGTTTTATAAAACTTCCACTGTCCCGATGTTTTTTTCTTCCAGTATGATGAAATGATGCTTATATGAAACTGAGTTGATCCACATAAAGCACTTGCAGTCCCTTGCAGGCCTGCATACAATAAAAAGTATTTAATATTGCATTTTTTGTAATCAGTTCAGCATGCATCTCTGTATACATAACCTGTCAGTAGCTGCCCACAGAGTTATTTTCAATTTTCCTGTAATTAAATAACATAAAACATGATAAATAGATGTAAAAACTTTTTATAATATGGAAAAATGCCTGTACACCATTATTATTTGCTGTATGTAGATAGTCACAGGATATGTGATGCATTCCCTTATGGATCTGAGTTACTGGGTACACATTTGTTTCCATACTATTCGGGCCCACATAGTTAAATGTACAGTTCAGTTTATCACGTTTTATAGATAATTTCACTTCAAAATTTCTCTGAGGGTTGAAATGCTTTTATAAATATGTAATGTTGGATCATTGGCTGTTGTCAGCTTAGCATATAATTTTAATGGTCTTTTATCCATTCTGGATCTTTCTGAACTCAACAGCTGTGAACAAATGTTGATTAAGAATGCAACCAACCATGAGTACTTCTAAAAGTATTTATTTAAATGCCATTACCAGTCTCAAGCTATTATGTCTGTCTACAGGTTTTTATTTTATTTACTTACTTTGTTTTAAGTAATTGCAACAATGTGCTAATATACATGTATTTGATAAAATATAAAATGAAATACTTATATACCCTCGATTTGTTTTATCGGTATCATTTAGGCTTTCTTTGGTCCTTAAGCATTTTCAGCATGACACACGAAGAGTTAAGAATTATAGACAATGCACTTATTCTAAACAATCCACTGTGGTGTGCACACACTTCACAGTATTTTTCATCAGTTGCAGCCTTTGACAAGTACTTCACATGTAATGATTTTGCTTACAGTGAAAAGTCTATCCACTGACCAACGATATCACTCATTTCTCAACAAGGAAACATCTCATCTACTGTATGTTAAGTAAAGAATGTGTGGACGATACAAATCTAAATAACAGAAAAATGCTTTGTCCAGAAAAGTGCACTTCTTACAAGTGAGGAACTCTAATTGTAGCATGTCATAGGAGAAATTAACAAGAAGATTTATCAGGCTACTCTCGAGAAGCAATGGCATGTGTTTTGATTTTGGTCCCTGACAATATTCTTCAATGGATGTTAAGTTGGGCAGCTGGTGGAATAAGCATACCCTTGTTCAGAGTCCTAACACAGACCAATCATGTTTAATTTGTGTGAAAAGTGCAATGAACATTTTCAGGATTGTTTGTTAGCCAGCTGTAGTTGCTCATTTAGAATTTGCTGAGATGAATTGAAGGTGTGAATGCATATTTCTAGTTATTTTAAGATACCCATTTTCCTCCATAAGTTAGTTGTATATTTTGTTTGTAGATTATCTTTAGTGTTTGAAATGCTGTATCTATATTGAGCCATGTGAGTGGCAGTTGCAGATGTACTTAAATGTTTTCAGTCTAAAAGCATCCTTGTACTTATGATATCTTGAAGTTGCTGCCAGTCAGGCCAAGATAAAATCTGATGCAATTGTCACAATCAGTACTGTGTACTCCTCAGTTTTTAGAGACCCAGCCCAATGGTTTTGGTTTTATGTACTATGTTATGTTGCCGCATTTAGTGTGCATCTATGGGCTTAAAGTCGAAATTGTGCAGAAAATATTAGTAAGTTACTTTATTCAACCATAGAATATTTATGAAATATTACATATGTCATGTTAATTGAAAGAGGAAACAGTTTTTTAATTAACTAATCCATACATACATCAATAACATCTTTTACAGTTGTAGATGATGATGATCTGCTGTTAATTTTGAAGTGTTTTGTACAATTTTTTATACACATTGCCAAACAAGTTTACAATTTATGTAAAAAAAAAGTACAGTTTGTGTCACATAACTACACACTGGGTGAGCGAATATTTGTAGTTTGGGCACTGCCTTTCAGCTGTTTTAAGTACCTTGACAATACTTTTAGCATCCCCTTGTATTCTTTGTGTTGTCTCTTGAGCCCATTTGAAAAAGCAGAGTCATCAGCTCACCACAAAGTTAAGATGACAAAATTGGATGAAGGATGGAAATTATCCATCACAGACACTGGGTGCAGAATTTCACATTATTTCTAGTTAAATAATAATAATTTTTTCAATGCCTGCTTGATGTTATATAAATAATCATGGACTTTTTAGTATTAACTATTTGAGAGGTATGCTTCATTTTTTTTTAATATTAGGGTTTTAATGCATTCAAAAAAATTATGGTGCAGTTTTATTCCTTTGTAGAAAATACTGGCTGTTGTTTTGTTTATCTTGAAACATGAGTCGGACAAAACTGATATTTACTCAGATCATGTGAATACAGCTGTTTGTGAGATAACTGCTTTCTTCTGTATAAGCCAAAAATATTGTTATTCAGTCTGATATTATGTAATTGCCCAAAGTATGAGGTTTGCGGTGGGATTATTTGGGACAGAGATGCTACATATAAGTATGTTGTGCAAACAATAATGTAAAATGAATGACACAGAGGATGATGTGAAGTTTGCACTATGTGCATATTTAGACTGCTCAGCTATAACTGAAGTTGTATTTACCAAATGTTGAAAATTGATCTTCTACCTTAAACTTATAATTACCTTTGATGTTTACATTCTGTATGTAGCAAACATCACTATAGAAATCCGCCATTCCGCTGCTTGTAAAAGTTGTAACTGCTTGATAGTAATTTGTCATGTTGACATAATGATTATTCCTTAATCTAGAATGTTTCTAGTTACGTAAGTACTTTTATTCATGTTATATAGTAACCTGTTTATACATTATGTATGTAAATGTTTATTGTTCGCTAGGAAACTTAAGTTTGGGTCAACACAATTCCAAACAGATAGTTATAATTTATGATAATAATTAAAATAGTTTATGCACAATTATCTTAAAATATTCAAAATTAAATGTAAACTTAGTAACAATCAGATTAATGCTTAAAGACATTCTTTCCTTTCTTACTGTACACTGATTTCTGCATGCATTTTTAAGTGTAAAGATGCCTTGCTGGTACCTGATACTTAATGCTGTAAATGTTAGCTGTGTTAGCTTCAGTTTTGCTTGGTTACTTTATATTTGTATGCATCATATGGGAGAAGTCAAAACAATACTACTTTTGTGTAAAACAAATGAGCTCTGTATTCGCATGTTAACAATACTATCAGAGCTAATGACATTCTGTGATAATCAGAAACGTCATTTCTATGATGTATCTGGATGTAACAGCATAACTAGTGCTACGATGGGGCTGATTTGACGATGGGACTAGTGCTACAATGGGACTGGCGTGGAAATGAAAACATTCTTGAGTGGATGACCATCTCTGGGGTGCAAGAATTTCTCTTGATAGGTGTGCAGCCACCAGGATTACGCTCTGTTCCTAGCTGTACTGGACATTCCATATTTCTTAGACTCCTGGATCAATCTGTACTGCTATCACGCTGTCTACCACACCCTGTTCTTTGTACCTCCCTTTGCAGGTGCAGTGGGTAACATGACACTTGCGAAGAGGCTTCAGTTTCCTTTCCAAGAGAAAATTGGTCCTACACAGACCCATCCTCACTCCACACATGAACAACAGTTCTCAAATTTTATATGGATATGAATCTGTATGTGCATCAAAGCCCTTCTTATGCAACACAAGACATGGGTAGCCGACATACGTTTGCGGCACTGTGAACTGTAACTTGACAGCTTACCACTACCTTATCCAAGACTGCCTCTAAAGTAGTGGCAATAAAGGCTGTGCATATGTGGCATGTACTTCTTTTTGAGAACATCCATCAGGGGTTTCAGAGTATTTAATTCTACAGCATCGAATGTGTCACGAAGTGCTCTTTGACCCAGTTAAGTTATAACATTACATAAATAACCCACAGCACAGTGAACAGTATTAATGGCGATGATAACGACATTGATGACATGAACAACACTTATAATAGTCTATTCACTGGACAGTAAATTTGTAATTATTTATTTATTGTGTTAGATGAGTTGATTGTTAATCAGTGCAATGATGACTGCATTACCACCTGAAGCAAGACTGCTTAATACAAATTTCTGCTTTATTCAATAAATTTTTCGTGTGCACATATGTTGCTGCAACAATAAAGTAAAATTAAATGATATGATTGAATTGTTCATTTGATGGAATTCTGTATTCATTTGGATGTTAAATACACCAGTGTATCATTTCTTTAATGCCTCATCTGAATCCTTGTCACTATTGCCATTTTTATCTCGAATTTATGTATAGCATTGCCTAACACTTGTTTGTAATTTAGTTTTCAGAGCTATAATTGTAAAAAAAAAGTTCTTTGTGTTTAATATGTTATTTAAGTTTAGTATGATGTTTCACTGTTAGTATGTTCTGAACATTAAAGAATTTTACTAACTATCCTGAAATACATTATTAAAGTTATCCCCTACTGTCACTCGCAGTGTTTTGTAAGTCATTGTAATATGTTGATGCTGATTTACACTTTTATGGCCACTTACTATTATTTTGTTACTGATCTCTTATAAAAGCAAATTCTTGATTTATATACATCATCTATTTTTATATCTTTATTGCCTGTTGCGGAAAGTGGATGTTAACAATGTTGTTGAATTATAGTGTAAGCGGCTATGCCTTCATCCAGAAAGAAATAAAAATATGTTTGACATGTATAGGTATTTTAATTCATCTCCCTAAGGATATCTCACATATAACTTATTTCATCTCTGGCAGTGTTTATTAATTTGATGTGTTAGTCAGGAAGCAACCTCAAGATGTAAAACAAACTCTTGCAACGTTTTTGTCCATAAAATTTGGAATTGGGAAGAAAGATAATGGTGGCAAGTGCTGTTATCAAACACACAACACTGAAATGGTTGTATCTGAGTGGTTATACACTACATTAGAACATAATTTTCCAATAATCAAAATTTCTTTTGTGACAGCATAATGGGATAATTTTCTCCTATTCCCACATGAGGGTGCACAGATAGCTTGAGCATTTGGGAGCTTCTTCCATACTCAGTTAAGAGAGTTAGCTCTGCCAGTAACACTGTGACAGTTTTTTATATACAGAGGATGACAGTGTGCGGTTCAACAGGCAGGTCCTGTCAATAACAGAGAAGCTGTTAAAAGCTTGATTTCTCCCTAAAACCTTAAGGGGCAAGTAAATCTGAAAAAAATATCTAAAAATTTCATAATCTTGTTCTGATTGTGTAGAAACAATTGTTACTCCAAAGTAACACTCGGACGCAATAAATAAGCCCTGTTGTGGTAAATAAATTTACACTCATATTTAGGGTACGTTAATTATCACATTCGTTTAGGGAGTGACTCTTTATCATGTTAAGGCACCATTTTCAAAATTTTAAGTGGTATGTAAAATCTTGTGGCTTTTGCAAACTGAAAAAGAGGAACTTGCAGTTTATTCCATGCCATCGACAGGAAAACTGTGAAGGCCTAATGATGTAAACAGAAAGGTATACTAGGGTTTAACCTCCCATTCTTAATGATGCTTTCACCGTGCTCTCCCAGAAAGTGGGTGGTGACAAGTGCATGGCATACTGTCTCATCTGTTCCAAAACACAAATATTAGGGTATGAGATTGATAACCATTTACCATTCATTGTTCCACAGTGAGAAATATTTATTGGATTTTTCAGATTGGTGCAACAGGTAAATCAAATATACTGGTGCCCGTTGCAATTTATTCCTTCAAAATACCTATAGAAACAACTGTGGGAGCTCTCACACAGAATCTTTGGTTTGTCATCTCTCTGTACTTATGTCTGGTTTAGGCAGCACACGATCCACATCTCCATTCAACAACCTGTAGTAGTATTCATGGAAATCCGTAGGAAACCCACCGTTCCATAGTAACACTCTTGTCTCTCATTTGCTGTGAATAGATCTTTAAATTTGCTGCTGCACTTTGTACTTTCTTGATGCAGTGGACCTGCTGTGCAGTTCCAATACTTCTGGCCATGTAATTTTATTTCTGTTAGCAGATGATTGAGGTCCTTAAGAAAGCACATATCTACTCAGACTCATGATAAAGTAATGTAACCACTCTTAACAAACTCCTCTAATGAGACGAGTGTTCAACGGAAACAATGGTATTGTCAGGAATGCCCCTAGGGAAGTGTTTTCTGTAAACATAATGATTTGGCAGGCAGGGTGGGGAATAATCTGCGGTTGTTTGCAGATGATGCTGTGATACAAGATGATTTAGACAACATTTATGGTTGTGTGTGTGTGTGTGTGTGTGTGTGTGTGTGTGTGTGTGTGTGTGTGTGTGTGAGTGAGTGAGTGAGTGAGAGAGAGAGAGAGAGAGAGAGAGAGAGAAGGATGTGTTAACGGTATTTTCAAATGACATGTAAGTTGTACATAGATGCTTTGGGAACTCGTATGGGAATCCCTGGAGAGAAAGCAATATTCTTTTTGAGGAACACTGTATAGAGAAATTTTGAGAACTGGCATCTAAAGCCGAATGCAGAATGATTCTACTGCCAGCAGCATACATTTTGCATATGAATTATAAAGATAAGCTATAAGATACTGGGGCTTACACAGACGCATATAGATATTCATTTCTACCTCACTCTTTATGCGAGTGGAAGAGGAAAGGGAATGACTAGTAGTGGTACAGGGTACATGCACACTACAGCTGCTGGTGGAATATGTATGTAGGTGTGGCCAGGCTCATAACAGGAGCTGTCATTCAATCTTGCTGTGACAGAAAAGTTTCTGGATCATGGTCGCCAGTGTCCATTTTCTCCTCGAGTTCAAAGACACTGCCAAGCCATGACTTCAACCCACAGGTGGACCTCCACAGCAGGGTGTAAGCACAAACACTGCTGTGCCTTGCTGATCTTAATTAGTTAACTCCACTTTTCACAAATCTATACATACACGACAAAGGGCACACACGGTTGGTTGGCCCACACCTACTGATTACTTAAAATATGTTTTTAACAATTACGAATATCGTTCCTCGGCGTGAGAGATAATAAATGCATTTCAAGTTCTTGTTAAGTTTGATCACACTTATAACATTTCCAGTTATGTGAAATAGTATGTAATTAATTCGTAAGGACATAGTTTATAACCATGTTTTGGTGGAAATAGTTTAACTGTTCTTTACCATAGGGAGTCACATGCTGATTCTGGGCTCTGTACTGCACTACGTTACTTCAAATCTGATTTGTGACAAATATTAAATGGTGTCTCTGTACAGGTTGACTTGTCATTTTCCAGCTAAGTCTCTTTACTTTTGACTATTTTGGAGACTATGTCATTATTGTGACACAACATCACATTGCAGCTTAAGATATTTGTAGCACCAACATTTACAACTCAATTTTAGGACAGACACTGTGTACATATATTATTTTTTAGATGATATTGTCCCTTCTTTTATACCTCCATACAAAAATAGTATAGGTAATTTCCTCTATGTATCCACCTGACCCCAGGTAACACCATCCCTTCTATGGGTCCGTCTATGTCCCCCTCACTTCCATACATAAAATTGGGTTCACTGAACTTAAAAATTGAAACTATATCTCTTTCTGTGTCAAAAGTGTCTACATAGCATATTTAAGTTTTACTTGATACATGGGTTTCCTACTACTTTCCATTCTGTCACTCTTACTGTGTCTTTCACTGAGTCATACCTTCCCTCTATGTTATATTAACATTTAATAATGTGCTTTCTCTGATACAAACTTAAGATTAACTACAGACTGTTCATTAAGACCTCATTTACTGTTACACATGGAAATGTTGTTATCCAGTTTGTTCTTATCAATAGAGTTGTGCACCACTCATTTTGAAATCATGAAGTAGTACTGAGAATACAGAAGTTTCCTTTAATTTGTTACTTTTCCTCTCAACTACTTTGTCATATACTAGGTATATATGTGATACAGCAGCTTTTCACTTTCCACTGAGAACACAACTATCTTTTTGTTAATCCCAATTGAAAAAAAAACATTAAATTATCAAACTCAAAACCTTTATTTATTGTGTGTCAAACACTTTATGCCCAATTATGTAACATATGTATAACTATCAGCTTTTTCATACACTTTGACACGTATAAGGTTCACACACAAGTTAATAGCATTTTCGTTTTGCATGTTGCTGCGGGTTTCTTTATCAATTGCCATTTTAATTTGTAGTTCACTGTTGCTATCTCAGTTTACATTTTGACATTTGGAGATAGTGAGTGGAGCTGTGGACGCTAGAAAGTGGAGTGCCAAATGGAATAATCTGAACATTTTCTTCTTGAGTTCAGTAGAGGGGTGACAGCAGTGAAGGCAGCCAGAAACATCTGCACCATATGTGGGGATAATGCTATTCATCAGAGCACAGCAAGAATATGGTTTTCTCGTTTAAAGGAGGACCATTTTCACATTAGTGACCCACTAAGTTCATAAAAATGCGAAGGCCTTCCTGAATATCATGGAAAGATTAATCCTCAGTGATGCATGCAAATGTATTCAAGATCTGGGTCATTGATGATCATGATGATTCCACCACTGTGCAAATTTTGCATGAAACAGAAAGGTTTCAAAATGAGGTGTATGAGTACCGCATGTCCGAAGTGAAAATCGCAAAAATCAGTTGGTGGCCATATCTATCTCTATTTGCTCATCATCAAGTGGCTCATGAAATACTGAACATTACAATTGTTGTGGGGTTAGGGGTCAAACCCGGGACTCCACATGGCAGACCTGAAGCTGGGACCCACCACACCGTATTTCGTCAGGAGGCTGAGCAAGTTCAAGAATTTTGAGAGACAGTGCAGAGTGATACAGCGGTATTCAGTAACATTGCTTTATTCAGCTAATTTACAGTATTTGATGGTGAAGCGTAGTGTCAGCGTGCTGCCCGCCCGATGTCCTGCAAGTCCAGCCGGCTCAGCAGACTCCTGGTATGCCGATGCCACTGCTGTTGTTATCAAGGCTGCCTGCCAACGGAACTTGGCCGCCGCTCTCCCGGTCACCACCCAGCGATGCGTAGCGCCTTGTGACTTTCTCTGCCCCATTAGGCCTGCTCTGTCTGACCAAGGGATGAAGGTGGATGTACTGGTGACCCGTGGCCCTCAGGCCACCGCTGCTCCCAACTAGTGACCTGACTCAAACCTTCGCGCACCTGGATTCTGTGCTGAAATTTTCCGCTAATGGTGCTTGCCGGATGGCAACACCCACTGCCATCTCTGGCGCTGTCGTAGTGCTGCTCTGCTACCCTCAGGGTATGCCTCGCCCGGACCCAGTATGCATGGTGGGAAGCAAACTTGGCAACTACACTAGAGTGGAACTGAGACCCTCCTGGACCTGCTGCAGACCTCTCTCACTGCCGTTTTTCAGGCAGACCATGCTATCTCCAAGTGGAAGGATGCCATTCTACCCTCCCCTGGCGTTGTGTCCCCCAATGCAGAATATAGCCCGAGCAACAACATAGAAACAAAGTACAAAATTTATACAGAATGCTTATAATATTGCTGCCAGACTGGCCACTATAAGCATAGAGCAGCACAGGTCTGTCCCGACGTTCCACTGACCTGGCAGACCCTGTCAAGCTAAACTTGCCCGTCTATTTATATTGGTTTCTCCCTTGCTTCTGACATAGTGTCAGAGAGAGACAGGAACAATTGTAGGGATAAATTCCTACAGGTCAGCCATTTACAAATATCCTCTCCTGGCTCTGGCCTAGTGCCCCACCTCATATATCCACTAACTAAGAGCAACGCTGCAGTTTCCTACCTTGTTGTTGCTCCACTCAAAACAAATCGTGCATGCAATACCGCTGTCGCAGCTCTGCGACGGCAGGTGCCATGTTTACCTTGCCTGGCCTGCTGCCTGTCGTCCGTTACGGCACTCTGCCAGCGGCCCCAGATTTCATCCCCCAACAGCGCCTTCATTGAATTTCGAAAAAATTTCCCTTTCCCTTGACTAGACTGACACTAGTGCAGCACTATCCTGGTGATGAACAATTGTGTCTGTATTCTAACATAAGGAAAAGAAAGGATTGGTTGGGGCCAAACAAAGGAGCAACATCCCATACAAAAATCTGCATGCTTTCACAAAAGATAATGTTATGCATCTAGTGGGACGACGATGGTGGGTTGTATTATGAATTGCTTCCGCAAGATGTAACGGTGGTTGCTGACATTTTCTGTCAACAGAAAAGATGTCTTGCTTATACAGTCTAAGAACAGCAACCAGGAAGTCCACGTGAAGCAATACTGATCCATGAAAGAGCCTGCCTGCATTCCGTACAGTATTTTTTTGTCAGTCTAGCAAAAGTTGGGTTGGGAAGTCATGTCACACCCACCTTATTCACCTGATCTTGTGCCTCAGATTTGAGCCTTTTCCACTCTCTATCAAATAACTTTCATGGAACTTCCCTTTCGGGTTAAGAAAGTGTTCTGAACATGACTCAATGAATTCTTCACCAGAAAACCATGCCATTTCTATTTCGCAGAATCGAAAATTTCCCCAATGTTTGCTGTCCATCGTAAGCACTGAAGGAGGATATATTATTGTACGCTGAAGTCTCTGTTATGTTTATTAAACCTATAGAAAAAGTATAAAAACTAATGCACCAGCTACATACCTGTGTTGGGGCCTAGCGCAATGGTTATCATATAAACATGACGTAGAAGGTTGTTGGATCAAAAAACGACAAATGAAACTTTTTTTCAATTTATAAATCCGATCAAAAGAATGTGATTATTAATTTTATTCAATTAATTCGTTTACACGTAATTTTTGATATTATTGTTTGTTTTATTTACCCTTATTTTTCTTTCTGTCATTCTTTTTTCTCCTGGAATCTGCCTGTGTCACCTATAATGTGGAAATAATTGTTAATGTGTGTGTGTCCGTCTCAAGTTGCTTCGTAGAGGTTAGCTTTAACCACCATAAACAAAGCAAGTGCGATTTTTAAATCTGCACAGATTGTTGATTGCTATTCTCTTTGATGCATTTCACATCATGGGGTTGTGGTTAGCTTAGGACACATATTTGAATTCAGGGCTTTGTCTGCCATGGTTGTCATTTCTCACTTAGAATCAGCTGTCCATAGACCATCTCACATTTCCAACGTACCTGGAAGTGGCTGCCTCCGACATTACTCTGCATTAATTATTGCATAGTAATGAAGTAAAACAAATTAATATTTCCACTTTGACAGTTCTCTGCAATTTATTGCATAATTTGGTAAACCATAGTGTTTTTTCTGACATGCTCTGGTGGTTTCCGGTGATTAAGGGTGTCAGTGTGGTACTGGTGTGCAAGACTCACACTCCCTCTTGGCTATCAAACTTACTTGGAGTTGCTTCGCCGATCATCTTTTCAGGATAGCCAGCTGTGATGTCCTGCACGACTTCTTCTCTGAATATAGGATGCTACATGGAGGAAATTTTTTATACTTTAAAATATTCTTGAGTGTACGGAGTTATTATAAAACTCAATCTCACTGTATTTTCATCACACACAACAGTTTCTGACAGACCGGAAGGTTTCAAGCTTACAAAAAATGTTTTAGTTGTATGAAAACTATCACATTAATTTTTCCATAAATACAGTCTACAAATCTCACAAAGTTTAACAAGACAACTGTCTAGACCTTACTTATTGATTCTTTCTCTTACATTCGTAATTGTCCCTTCTCTTCTTTCAACAACATTCAAATGTTCACACAGTATGTTTCATGTCGCATGGAGTACGGCGCGTTTATTCCTTGAGCTGGATGTGTAACTATAGGCGACTACATGCCCACGCCGATCATCCGTCCCATACACGTCCGTCCTGCACACACACATAACTGTGGTGCAGTAGACACAGTTCTACTCATCTCTAAAATAACGCGTGTTCAAGACGGTGGAAATACGAGGGTCTCTAGAATTTACTCCGAAATTCCTTAGGCATTACAATGCCTTCCAGAATGCTGGAAGTTAGAAAAGTATAATTATTAAAATGTCATTATTTCAACACCCCCCCCCCCCCCCCCAATCAATTTAATAATTTCCTAAATTGCTCATAAAATTCACTATCCCCAGCTTTTAACACAGTCCATTGAAACGTGCACTCTTAGCTACTTTTGGTAAAATATGGGCCATTTGTTCCTCGGAGCTAATGTATTGAACATTCAGATGGCCTTTGTTGTATAGCTCTTGTGTAGAACGGATTTCACATCCACATGCTTCAGTCATCTATGTTCCCACTTCCGTAATTGACAGATTCTTCAAGAAGATGCTTAAGCCATGGGGTGTCTGTCATAGCTGTCGCCGAAGCTGGATATTCTGCTTCTATTTCCTAGTGAAACTCATCTGTCTCCTTGTCACCAGAAACAGTATTTTCAAACAAAAAGCTATAAGAAAGTGAAGAAGACAGAAGATCTACAACATAACACAGTCAGAATCAACATAGCAGTAATAGCATTTAAAATTTCCTTTTTGTAACACCGGCCAACATCAAGTGTTCCTTTAATATATTAAAGAATTCATTTCAAAAATTTCTACTCTAATTCTGTTGGTTTATTTTGCTGTCTACTAAAATAGTTAAGTGATGCACTTCGTCTGGTCACAGCTGTCATTATATACATTGAAAAACACAGTAATTGTCCATCTGGTTTAAATTCATCCATTTGACCACACGCATCTCCACTGGATTTGACTTCCATCGATGTTCTCAGTGCTTACAGTCTTCCATGTTGAATCTTTTCAATAAGTATTCAATATGAACATAGTGACAAAGAAACATTTGGCCACTGTTGCTCTGCATATTTATTCTGAGGAATGATTTTGGTTCTCCAAGTTCTCACATTCGACATTTTAACTAGTTCTTAATGTAGGTGACTTTTTTTTTTACTATTACATCCAGCTGGAATATTATCTACTTATGGAAGCAAATTGAGTATAATGATCATCAATGATTTCAACATAGAGACATCTGCCAATTTTGGGTTGTCGAAACATGATTTCCTTCTAAAACTGTCAAAAGTTTTTTTTTAGTTTGCATACAAGACTTTTCTTAACCTTTACACCAGGTCTCAATGCAGGGATCAATTTTGTACATCTGTTTGTTCCATAAATGAATTATGTTCCTTCACCACACTAAGGAGCATTCTTAGTGTTGTGAATTGAGCAAGTGGAGTATAGTCATATCTCTTTCAATATTTCCAGACATGTCTATTTTTACTTTGAACATCCTCTTACTGTCAGTGATACTTTTATTTGCTGTAAGTGGTGCATAAGTCAAAGTTCCATTAGATGACTGAGAGCCCAGTTTTTCCTTGATTGCTTTTTTTCCATTCTTCTTCTACTTCTTCTTCATGCTGCCTAACCTGAACGTCTTCAGACTTCTGAGGTAAGTTTTCCCACGAATATTTTTGCATTCAAGGGAAACACTGCATAATCCTTGAAAAACATAATTTTCTTGTTATTCTATTGCTTTTCCGCAAAAGTTTCTGCTGGCTTCCACTTCTTCTGACATTGTGGGCCTTGAGTTCCCTTCAACAGTTTACACAAAATCAAGGACTTCAAAACAGAACTAACTTTGAGGAAACTGAAGAATGTTCTCAATTACATTGTTCACTTGAATGGTCTTCTTCAAGATCCAATCATCATTGCTTTCACCTACAAATAGAACCTTATCTTTTTCAAAAATTACATCTCTCCCAAATACAACTTTGTGTTGCTTGGCGCACGATATTCTGTGGCTAATTAGACAGTTTCCAGTCACGAAACATTTTAATGCGCTAGTTCCTTTTCAATACTTTCCTTGGAATGTGCCACTATGCAACACACCCAAAGTCATATTTGTTAAATTTGGCTTTCGTCCATCCGATAGCATTTCTAGAATTTCTGCATCTAAAACTGAAGTATAACTACGGTTAATGATAAAAGTATCTGCCAGTAACTTTTGACTAAAATTGCTTTCAAACTTCGCGTCCAAGAATTGTGCAATGAGCCTTTTCAATGACAGTATGATTTAGTCGCTCTGCCACTAAATTTCGTAAATGACTTTGCAAATATACTCATGACCGTTGTCACTTTTAAATCTCCTGATTTTCAGCAAATACATACTTTGGAAATACGAAGCAAGAATTGTTACCAATATTGTATCAACCACTGTGCCATACAGTTCAGTGAGCTGACACATGGGTATTATATACTGTAGGACTGAAAGTTTCGGAGTGTTTTTCTCGTGAGTGGCTAGCCATCTGGCCGTATGGCTGGGGCATTGTAACTCTATGGGGTAGTGCTGCCAACACATGCCATCCCACTCTTAACTTCATTTCCCAACCCTCGCACTCCCCTTGTTAGTGTGTGTATATACACAATTGAATCATTTCTGTGAGCTGCAGCTATAGCTATCACCCTTTTGAATTGAACCTGCTGAATTTTTAAAAACAAGCATCATCCAGCCATTTATAGTTTATGCACTGACAATTAATTATTTAGTGAACCTGACACTAGAAGAGCACCTTTTAGTTTTAATTTGAAATTCCAGTCCACAAACTATGCTTTCAACATAAATTTCTCCAACCTTTATTCTTATTTGATTCACCAGTTTGTTCACATCCATCAAAGAACAGATTAATTAACTAAATATCCTGTTACCCTCAAATCTAGAAACCAATCCACTTTGCCACCTGGAAAACTTCCAGTAACAGCTGAGAAAGAAAAATTATTTTCATTTCTGTTTATTTTTTGGAGAGATTTAGCTAAATTTGCAGAACTATACCTCTATGCTTTTGTGGCAATCTAACATTGTATTTTTCCCCAATAATGGCATTGTTTCCCACATCTGTAACACATATATTGGGTTGTTACATAAGTTTGTTGCATTTTTCTGTACGTTTGACAAACACAACAGATACACATACACACCCTACTCATCCATAATATATTCTCCATCACTATTTACAACAGTCTATCAATGCTGAAATAACTTTTTGATTCCATGACTGTAGACATCGAGTGGTTTTGAGGTGAAGAACTCGTCGAGCCATGGTAGGAGCACCTTTTGCATCCGGCAAAGCTTAGCTTGAAGTTTGTTCGATATAGAGCAGGAAAAACTGAGGGTGCAAGATCAGTTGAATAAGGTGAGTGCAGAATGACCTCCCAATCCAATTCCAGTATAAAGTTTTTGGTCAGTCTAGCAGAATGGGCGTGGGCGTTATCGTGGAGTAGCATCACTTTTCGCAGTCTGCCTGGTCGTTGTCCTCGAATTGCGTCCACAAGATGTCTCAGTTACTGACAATAAATATCATCAGTGATGGTTACATCTCAGGGAAGCAATCTGTACTACACCACACCATCAGTGTTCAACTGGATGCATAATATTATGGATGCATGCAGGCTTTTATATGGGGAGTTGCTGCTTTGTATGGGGGCAACCATTCTTTTCTTTTCCTTATGATCTTAGGATAAAGACACCATTTCTTGTCACCTATAAGGCTATAACAATACAAGTTAGGAATGGTCAACGTTGCTTTCAAGCAAACTGATCACGAACAATGAGAAAAGCACATACATCCACCTGCTGATTTATGTGTTTTCGGCTTAGAGCATGTGGTACCTTTTTGCAACCTTCTCCATTGCATGCAAATGTCGCACGATGGTAGAATGATCACAGTTAATAACATTTGCCAGTTCTCGAGTTTCCTGACATTGATTATTGTGGGTTAATGTGTTTAAACAATCTTTATGAAACTTTGACTGTCTTCCTGAATGTGCTGAATCACTAATGTCAAAATGATCCTTCTTAAAACAAGAAAACTGCATTCTTGCCATGATCTGTCTCATGGAATTATCCCCCTCCCACATGTGGCGTGAATGTTTCTGACTGCCTCCGTAGCTGTCATTCCTATTGAACTGTAATAGAAGAATACATAAGAAATGTTTAGATTTCTCCACTAGGCACTCCATTTTCTAGTGTCCGAACCTCCACTCATTATCTCTATATAACAAAATGACAATATGTGAACTCATATAGCAACAGTGAATTACAAAGTAAAAAATGACAACTCCTAGCATCCACAATATCAACTAAAATCTTATTTTTAGACAAAGCTTTAACTGCATCATACATAGCTTGAGACTTGGTTGTCTCTGAATACATCCTTTTACCTTGCTGTCAGATGCTGTCGACGATGGCAATTCATTTACTGTCCAGTTGTTACCTTTAGATTTAATAAGTTTTGCTTCTTTGTCTAGTAATCTACCCTTTAAGAAATTCGGTTCCAATTCCTCACTTGAGAAGGTATTCAGAGCAGTAACAACTACTTCGGATTCTGGTGGAATTGTTCGTAAGAAACCGCATACTATATCAGTTCCTCCAATATTATCATCCGATCCTTCAAATTACCCATTAACTTACGAAACTCCAAAAAATTAATTTCAAGAGTTATTGTCATTTGCATTAATCTTTAAAGGTCGTTCTTAATAAAAGCCATACCTTTCAGCTCAAATGTTTGAATTAATGTATTTCTTATTTTTGGTGTAGGCCTATGCCAAGCAACTTTGTGAAATTCTTTGGATTACTTGAGACTTACACTTCTTATCGGTTTTGCCAAGCTCTCCCAGAAGAGTTTTCTTCCATGCACACTATTCAGCTGTCTCAGCCATGTCCATGTATCTCTTTCACACAAAACTCACTTCCAGCTCATATAGAAGTATTTCAGTCATAAATTTTCAGTTGCTAAAGTTCTTCCCATTAAACAACAGTACCTTGTATTCCTCTTCTTCTTGAGCCATGACTCTAAATAGGTAATGGATTAATTTTTTCCACCATTATTTGTTGTACTGCAACACCTGGCACCTGGGTCCATGACCAGTTGCTAAGAAAATAACAGTTATTTAGGATAAGTAATTTCAACTCATTACTTCACACAATTTACAATTACAACCATGGGACAACAATGAAGACAAAATATAAACAGAGCAAAGAAACACAGAAAAAACACATAAAAAGGCAAAGAGAAAGTAACTCAAAGGATTATTATTACATTATCATCATTTCAACACACTTTGTATTAGATAGGAAACTCCATGTCCAAACAATGAACAATGGCACCATTTAACCAAGATACAGAACAGCCTGCCACCACAAGTAAAAAACATAGCCTTGACTTTAGAAATCTGAAGTCATTAACTGATCATTGCTCTGAATTGTGTGAATTTTTGGTCCATATGTGTACAGTGAAATATCAAACAAGCTGCAAGTGCATGAACGATTTTTATAAAATTAATAATCACTGTGAATGAGACTTTTATACAGTGTGTAGCTATCTCCATACTGTGGTCTTTGTCCATGTTTGTACTGTATTGTAACACTATTTTGGTCTCCTTCAACTATTATTTATGCTACTTGTCAACTCAGATTATACAACCTAGGCATAGCAAAAATTGTCATTTTAACAGCCCTGGACATCTGCTGCCGTTTAGCTTATGGAATCTTCTTCTTGATACAGTTATGAAGTGTAGTGGTATGACCGAGAGGGAATTTGTTCTCGCTTGATATGGCAAATAACTATATGACATTGTTTGTCATCTATCTTGATATATACACTCCTGGAAATTGAAATAAGGACACCATGAATTCATTGTCCCAGGAAGGGGAAACTTTATTGACTCATTCCTGGGGTCAGATACATCACATGATCACACTGACAGAAAAACAGGCACATAGACACAGGCAACAGAGCATGCACAATGTCGGCACTAGTACAGTGTATATCCACCTTTCACATCAATGCAGGCTGCTATTCTCCCATGGAGACAATCGTAGAGATGCTGGATGTAGTCCTGTGGAACGGCTTGCCATGCCATTTCCATCTCGCGCCTCAGTTGGACCAGTGTTCGTGCTGGACGTGCAACCACGTGAGACGACGCTTCATCCAGTCCCAAACATGCTCAATGGGGGACAGATCCGGAGATCTTGCTGGCCAGGGTAGTTGACTTACACCTTCTAGAGCACATTGGGTGGCACGGGATACATGCGGACGTGCTTTGTCCTGTTGGAACAGCAAGTTCCCTTGCCGGTCTAGGAATGGTAGAACGATGGGTTTGCTGACGGTTTGGATGTACCGTGCACTATTCAGTGTCCCCTCGACGATCACCAGAGGTGTACAGCCAGTGTAAGAGATCGCTCCCCACACCATGATGCCGGGTGTTGGCCCTGTGTGCCTCGGTCGTATGCAGTCCTGATTGTGGCGCTCACCTGCACGGCGCCAAACACGCATACGACCATCATTGACACCAAGGCAAAAGCGACTCTCATCGTTGAAGACGACACGTCTCCATTCGTCCCACCATTCACGCCTGTCGCGACACCACTGGAGGCACGATGCACGATGTTGGGGCGTGTCCGGAGCAAGTATGGTTGGTCTGACACATCGGTGTGAATGTGTTCTTTTTTCCATTTCCAGGAGTGTATATAAGGCTGTAAAAATGAATTTTACTACAGATGTTTTCCCCAGTATTCAGTAAATCAGTATCTCCTGGCGTAATGGTGTACATTAGAGGTGACAAGAAAATAACGTAACTGATAGAAATAACTGGTTATTGAGAAGTAGCAGTTACTGTGATAAGGGCTCATCTGATACTAGCAGTTACTTAAATAACAGTGCTTTGCGCCACCTGTTTACAGAAGATCATACTATGCTTTCACGTCAACTAATCTGAGATCTAGCTATGATAGAGAGGGATATGTCATCTGGAAGAGGTTCTACATGTCATGGAAATAACAGAGACTATGCGCCATCTATTAATACAACTATGTGTTATTTTGTGCGCTCTCACTACTTTCAGCACAAAAACTAAATAAAGTTAATGTCAGAGTGGTTGCTGATAGGAGCAAACTTAAAGGCATTGTACATGTACTAGAGTTCCCTTGCGTCATTAGTTTGGTCAGTTAGTACAAATAAAGCAATTGGAGCGACAATGGAAATAACTGTCAGAGGTTGTTATTTTTCTCTAGCTGTTATTATTCTCTCTAAGTTTCATTCTCTGACACTTAACACGCTACCACTACAGGTAACCCAGTGACATTTCCGGAGAGAATAGTTACTAGAGTGAGCAAAATATTTTTGTACCGCTATGGATATAACTATCTAGAACCCCCAGTGTTCAGCAGTTGACAACTAATGGGATTCTATTCTTTCCATTTCTTGTAATTCCTGAAACAGTTGACCTTCTATCTGGCCTTCGGTTGTGTTAGAGGGTATTGTTAATGGTTTTTAGGGTTTTACACATATTGAAATATTTGAGCATTGTAGGTGATCTAAAAATGGAAAATAGTGGAGTACCTTCTCAAAGAATACCATATCCCCAATGCCCAGCTGGACCATTATGATGAAAAAACGCTGCTGCTGTATGTAATTAGTGTATCTGATCAACTTGAGTACAAAAAAACTTGTGTAATTTCATAAAACTTGTCTTTGTGGCTTTACTAAGAAAAATGAGCTTTCTCAATTTGTACATATACACTGCAAATGGACTTTTTTTATTTAATTAATTATTGGCTACTGATTTTGAATCATTTTCCACATAGTATTGAGCACATCAGTTTTATACAGGGAAATTGTACAATGGAATATTTACACTTCACACACAAGTATGGAAAATTAACCATTTGATCGCAGCATAGATGGAATGAATACAGGTATGCTTACAACAATAGTCAGATCAGGTACTTTGTCAGGAGCATTCAAATAAAAATATAGATTTACTTATATTAGGGTCTACTTGTACTTGGGCATTCTACATGAAATTTTTTGTATAATATATGCTCTTTCTGTTTTGAAAGAGGCCAAGGGAGTTCATTTTGGCCCTTTGGCCCTTTATTTTAAGTGCTCATCTATCTCGTTCATGAATTAGTATAATATATATTCAAATAATGGAAAATCCTGGATAGAATGTAACAATATTACGAGAAAGAAAGCTGCTACTCACTATCTAGCGGAGATGCTGTGTCGCTGATACACACAACAACGACTCTCACAATTCACACACACACACACACACACACACACACACACACACACACACACACACACACACACACACAGCAACATTGCATGATGGGAGTGGCAACTGGGTGGGGGTATGGAGGATACTGGGGCAGGGAGGGAGGGTGGAAGTGATGTAGAGTAAAGTGCTGCAGGTTAGACCACGGGCAGGGGAGAGGTGGGGAGGGTGGCAGAAGTAGCAGAAACGGAGGGAAATAAAATGACTGGGTGTGGTGGTGGAATAATGGCTGCATAGTGCTGGAACGGGTGCAGGGAAAGTGTGGGATGGATGAGAACAGTGACTAATGAAGGTTGAGACCAGGAGGGTTATGGGAATATCGGATGTATTGCAGGGAAAGTTCCCACCTGCACAATTCAGAAAAGCTGGTGTTGGTGGGAAGGATCTATATAGCACACACTGTGAAGCAGTCATTGATATATCATGTTTGGCAGCATGTTCAGCAACAGGGTGGTCCACTTGTTTCTTGGTTGCAGTTTGTTGGTGACCATTTGTGTGGACAGACAGCTTGTTGGTTCTCATTCCTACATAGAATGCAGCACAGTGGTAGCAACTTAGCTTGTAAAGCACATGACTAGATTCACAGGTAGGCCTGCCTTTGATGGGATTAGTGGTGATGGTGCCTGACCTGGAGTAGGTGGTGGCAGGAGAATGTATGGATGTAGGTGTGTTACAGAGGTATGAACCATGAGGTAAGGGATTGGGAGCAGGGGTTGTGTAAGGATGGGTACATTATGCAGGTTCGGTGGATGACAGAATACCATGTGAGGCATGGGAAGGATAGTGGTCTGGCTACTTCTCATTTCAGGCCATGACAAGAGGTAATCAAAACCCTGGCATAGAGTGTAATTCAGTTTCTCCGGTCCTGAGTGGTGCTGAGTTATGAGGGGCATGGTCGTCTGTGGTCAGACAGTGGGATTTTGGGAGGTGGTGGGAGACTGAATAGATAAGGCACGCAAGATTTGTTTTTATACAAGGTTGGGGGGATAATTATGGTCAGTGAAGCCTTTAGTGAGATATTTAGATTGGGGCTGCTCATCACTGCAGATGCGGTGACCGAGTGAGGATAGGCTATATGGAAGGGACTTCTTGGTATGGAATGGATGGCAATTGTTGAAGTGGAGGTATTGCTGGTGGTTAGTAGGTTTGATATGGACGGAGGTACTGATGTAACCACATTTGAGGTGGAGGTCAACATCTAGGAAGGTAGATTGTTGGGTTGAGTAGGACCTTGTGAAGCAAATGGGGGAGAAGTAGTTGAAGTTCTGGAGGAATGTGGATTGGGTATCCTTATCCTCACTCCAGATAGCAAAGATGTAATCACTGAATCTGAACCAGGAGTGGGGTTTAGGATTCTCTGTTTTTAGGAAGGTTTCGTTTATATGGCCCATGAATAGGTTGGCATTAGATGGTGCTATGAGGGTGCCCATAGCCATACCCTGAATTTGTTTGTGGGTAATGCCTCCAAAGCAGAAGAAATTGTGTGTGAGGATAAACTTGTCATGGTGACTAGGTTGTTGGTTTGGAATCTGTCAATCTTTGGGAAAGGGAGTGTTCAATAGCAGGAAGGCTATGGGCATTAGGAACATTAGTATACAGGGAGGTGGCACCAATAGTGAGAAGCATGGCACTTTGTGGTAAAGAGTCAGGAACTGTGGAGAGTCAGTGAAGGAAATTGTTCAAATGCCTCTGAGCACTACGGGACTTAACTTCTGAGGTCATAAGTCCCCCAGAATTTAGAACTACTTAAACCTAACTAACCTAACGACATCACACATATCCTTGCCCGATGCAAGATTCGGACCTTCAACCATAGCGGTCGCGCGGTTTCAGACTGTAGTGCTTAGAACCGCTCGGCCACTCTGGGTGGCTGGAGGAAATGGTTGGTGTCTTTTAAATAGGAAGGTATGTTAGGGGTAATAGATTGTAGGGGTTGGTCTATGAGAGCAGCAATTCTCTCAGTAACCGGCCACAATGGGGCGTCTTGGGTGATTAGGTTTATGGACTTTAGGAATCATGTAGAAGGTAGGATTTATTAGTGGAGTGAGAGAGTTGAGCAGAGGCATCGACACCAGGGAGAGGCTCTGAGGTGGGCATAAGGATTTGAGTAGTGACTGGAGATCTTGCTGGATTACTGGAATGGGGTCGCTGTGGCAAGGTTTGTAGATAGAACGGAGGGGTATCTGTTGAGAGGCCAGACAAACATGTGGTTCCTGAAGAGGGGCAGCAGCCTTTTCAGTAGTTGCAGGGGCAACAGTCTGGATGATTGACTGATCTGGCCTTGCAACATTAACCAAAACGGCCTTGTTGTGCTGGTACTGGGAAAGGCTGAAAGCAAGGGGAAACTACAGCCGTAATTTTTCCTGAGGACATGCAGCTTTACTGTATGATTAAATGATAATGGCGTCCGCTTGGGTAAAATATTCTGGAGGTAAAATAGTCCGCCATTTGTATCTCCAGGCGGGGAATACTCAGGAGGACGTCATTATTAGGAGAATGAAAACTGGCGTTCTACGAATCGGAGCGTGGAATGTTAGATCCTTTAATCGGGAAGGTAGGTTAGAAAATTTAAAAAGGGAAATGGATAGGTTAAAGTTAGATATAGTGGGAATTAGTGAAGTTCTGTGCAGGAGGAACAAGATTTTTGGTCAGGTGAATATAGGGCTCTAAATACAAAATCAAATAGCGGTAATGCAGGAGTAGGTTTAATAATGAATAAAAAAATAGGAGTGCGGGTAAGCTACTACAACCAGCATAGTGAACGCATTATTGTGGCCAAGATAGACAGAAACCCCATGCCTACTAGAATAGTATAATTTATATGCCAACTAGCTTTGCAGATGATGAAGAAATTGATGAAATGTAGGATGAGATAAGAGACATTACTCAGGTAATGAAGGGAGACGAAAATGTAATAGTCGTTGGTGACTGGAATTCGTCAGTAGGAAAAGGGAGAGAAGGAAACATAGTGGGTGAATATGGATTGGGGCTAAGAAATGAAAGAGGAAGCCGTCTGGTAGAATTTTGCACAGAGCATAACTTAATCATAGCTAACACTTGATTGAAGAATCATAAAAGAAGGTTGTATACATGGAAGAATCCTGGAGATACTAAAAGGTATCAGATAGATTATTTAATGGTAAGACAGAGATTAAGGAATCAAGTTTTTAATTGTAGTAGATTTCCAGGGGCAGATGTGGACACTGGCCATAATCTATTGGTTATGACCTGTAGATTAAAACTGAAGAAACTGCAAAAAGGTGGGAATTTAAGGACATGCTATCTGGATAAGCTGAAAGAACCAGAGGTTGTACCGAGTTTGAAGGAGAGCATAAGGGAACAATTGGCAGGAATGGGGGAAAGAAACACAGCAGAAGAAGAATGGGTAGCTCTGAGGGATGTAGTATTGAAAGCAGCAGAGGATAAAGTAGGTAAAATGACGAGAGCTGCTAGAAATCCTTGGGTAACAGAAGAAATATTGAATTTAATTGATAAAAATGCAGTAAATGACGGAGGCAAAAAGAAATACAAAAGGTCTCAAAAATGAGATTGATAGGAAGTGCAAAATGGCTAAGCAGGGATGGCTAGAGGGCAAATGTAAGGATGTAGAGGCGTATCTCACTAGGGGTAAGATAGATACTGCCTACAGGAAAATTAAAGAGACCTTTGGAGAAAAGAGAACCACTTGTATGAATATCAAGAGCTCAGATGGAAACCCAGTTCTAAGCAAAGAAGGAAAGGCAGAAAGGTGGAAGGAGTATATAGAGCGTCTATACAACGGCGATGTACTTGAGGACAATATTATGGAAATGGAAGAGGATGTAGATGAAGATGAAATGGGAGATAAGATACTGCGTGAAGAGTTTGACAGAGCACTGAAAGACCTGAGTCGAAACAAGGCCCCAGGAGTAGACAACATTCCATTAGAACTACTGACAGCCTTGGTAGAGCCAGTCATGACAAAACTCTACCAGCTGGTGAGCAAGATGTGTGAGACAGGCGAAATACCCTCAGACTAAAAGAAGAATACAATAATTCCAATCACAAAGAAAGCAGATGCTGACAGATGTGAAAATTACCTATCAGTTTAATAAGTCACAGATGCAAAATACTAACGCGCATTCTTTACAGACGAATGGAAAAACTGGTAGATGCGGACCTCGGAGAGGATCAGTTTGGATTCCGTAGAAATGTTGGAACACGTGAGGCAGTACTGACCTTATGACTTATCTTAGAAGAAAGATTAAGAAAAGGCAAACCTACGTTTCTAGCATTTGTAGACTTGGAGAAAGCTTTTGACAATGTTGACTGGAATACTCGCTTTCAAATTCTTAAGGTGTCAGGGGTAAAATACAGGGAGCGAGAGGCTATTTACAATTTGTACAGAAACTAGATGGCAGTCATAAGAGTCGAGGGGCATGAAAGGGAAGCAGTGGTTGGGAAAGGAGTGAGACAGGGTTGTAGCCTCTCCCCGATGTTATTTAATCTGTATATTGAGCAAGCAGTAAAGGAAACAAAAGAAAAATTCGGAGTAGGTATTAAAATTCATGGAGAAGAAGTAAAAACTTTGAGGTTCGCCGATGACATTGTAATTCTGTCAGAGACAGCAAAGGACCTGGAAGAGCAGTTGAACGGAATGGACAGTGTCTTGAAAGGAGGATATAAGATGAACATCAACAAAAGCAAAACGAGGATAATGGAATGTAGTCAAATTAAATCGGGTGATGCTGAGGGAATTAGATTATGAAATGAGACGCTTAAAGTAGTAAAGGAGTTTTGCTATTTAGGAAGTAAAATAACAGATGATGTTCGAAGTAGAGAGGGTATAAAATGTAGACTGGCAATGGCAAGGTAACCATTTCTGAAGAAGAGAAATTTGTTAACATCGAGTATAGATTTATGTATCAGGAAACCGTTTCCGAAAGTATGGAGTGTAGTCATGTATGGAAGTGAAACATGTACGATAAATAGTTTGAACAAGAATAGAATAGAAGCTTTCGAAATGTGGTGCTACAGAAGAATGCTAAAAATAAGGTGGATAGATTACGTACCTAATGAGGAGGTATTGAATAGAATTGGGGAGAAGAGCAATTTGTAGCACAACTTGACTAGAAGAAGGGATCCGTTGGTAGGACATGTTTTGAGGCATCAAGGGATCACAAATTTAGCATTTGAGGGCAGCGTGGAGGGTAAAAATCGTAGAGGGAGACCAAGAGCTGAATACACTAAGCAGATTCAGAAGGATGTAGGTTGCAGTAGGATCTGGGAGATGAAGAAGCTTGCACAGGACAGAGTAGCATGGAGAGCTGCAGCAAACCAATCTCAGGACTGGAGACCACAACAACAACAATAACAAAACATTTTTCGCAAGCTCGGAACCTTCTGGTCCGTCAGAAACTATCACATTCATTTTTCCATAAATACAGTCTACAAATCTCACAAAATTTAACAAGACAACCGTCTGGACCTTACAAAAGTAAGAGAAACAATGAATAAGTAATTGTTCCTTCTTGTCTTTCAACAACATTCAAATATTCACAAATAATGTTTGACATCGCACTGAGACGGCGCGTTTGTTCCTTGAGCTGGACGTGTAACTCCTTACAAATGGAAGGCCTCAGACATGGCCAAGCGATTCGGCTCAAATTTGGCAGTCGCTTGTGTACAACCTAAAAAGGAGGAATCTAAGATATTTTAGGTAACTGGCTGGGAATCTGAGAACCCGGGTTCGAATCGCGAGGAAACCCAGTGGATGTTATTATTTTCGTTTGTATTTTTCCATATCTCAATTGATAGGAATAGGAGGGTTAATAAGGTAAGTAAATCTATAAGGAACGATAAAAATAAGGTAGGCAAATAAATTTCTGAAACTTCTTGGGGTAGTAAACAACTAAAATGTTACTCCAGGTCACTTTAGAATGGCTCTTCCAGTCACTGATACGTGTCCTCATTTTTCGTCGAACAACGAGATGGGTGGTACTTGTCACATAAAAATTTGAAACAAATATACTCACGGCACCAAGAACATCTAATGAATTCAATCTTTCGAAAGCTACACTGTTCCTTCCCAAGAGTAGGCGGAAAACAAACTTGGTTTACATTTCAAAATGTCTTTTTCGGGAATTAATTTTGATGCGTACCACGCATACGATATCACTGCGTGAAAAATCGGTGCTCAAAGTTGGTTATGAATTATGTTGTAAATAGTTATTGTATCCGTGCAGTTGTCCAATTCCCACTGGGTTTCTAGAAGCACACTGCAATCCTGAAGAATGGAAATAAAGTTTTTAACCTGGCGATCGAAATCAACATCACACAGCTCGTACACAGGTGTACAGTTGGGCGGTATTACTTTTACCGTGCACGTCGGCTGACCCTCGCCATCTATAATCATTGTGTCATATAATATAGCATTACTTTGTCCACTCCAGGAATCCACTACTAGAAAAAACTTGCTATCAGAAACGTATGGTCTTAAAACATTCTCAAGAAATGTTCTGTAAATCACATTCGTCAGTTTGGAGAAGGTAATGTAAACATTTTTCAACGAGTCGGTTAAACGGTTGACCTCTTCTATAACCTGAGGACCAAATGTAACATTCGTTTCTTGTAAACATAGGAAAACCTTACGTAACAGATTTCCAGAGGCTGTAGTGGCATGTTGCGCCGTGTACGAATGTCTTACTAGGTTTTTACTACCAACTGCGACAAGGATTAGTTTTTCTCCCTTATGCGATAACGTGCGTCGAATGTTCACCCAATACTCGCATCCTGTATGACCGGTGTTGATCACGTAATCACTATTAAAACCGCTCATAAGTGACGCCGTTTGCCTGTTGAAAAGAGCTCCCACTTTCTGTATATCTTCTATATTTTGTACTTCCTTATGAGAGACGTATTTAGTGACGCGCCGTTGACGAATTTTATACCCCGATCTGAAATTTTTTGCCCAAGATAATGATGCAGCAGACGTAGAATCCTTGTTGGCCGTATATTGAAGCGCTGCACCTGCAGCCCTCTCCTGAAGTATTCTCGCTGTTACATTCTCGTTACGTCAACAAGATTCGACAATTCGGTCGTATGTTCACATATTTATCGCCTGGTATTTGTCGTATCTTGTCCCTCCTTTAACGATATCACTTTTCCACAATTTCAAGTCCTTCTTCCGTTCCAGGGCTGTTGTTGCTCCATTCTTTTGCAGTGTTTGTAAGTTCAAATTTGGATGATTCCTGGCTAGCGCTACCGCCTTAACTTTTACTTCAAGGGGTATAGAGCTGTAGTTAAGTCGTTTAGTAACCGGTTTGTGATACTCATCGGGAACGGATGAAGCACATATTCCCAGTGACGTGGAGATTTCTGAAGTGTTATGACAATTTAGCGATTCACTAGTCGGGATATCTTCCACTGAATCACCTTCTGCTTCGTCTTCATCGTATAGTACCTCACTATCAAGAAAAGTCATTTCGTTCGTCACCACCAAATATCTCTCGACCATAGCCTTTTCTATCAACCTGGAACGCCGAGAAACAGACCTGGCTGCTTCCGGTAGTGCGTTGATAATGCATCTGTATTTTGCAAACCAAAACACAGTGACGGTAACTTCCCGCTTGCCATCGTCTGTGACAGGCTCCCAACTATATATTACAACGCTAGTCGAAGGGTGTACATCCTCCGTTACTCAGATTATGCACCTGAAAGATATGACAACAAATAATAACTAGTTACTACGGCATAAACAGACGAGCTAATTTCTACAAACTACACTCCTGGAAATTGAAATAAGAACACCGTGAATTCATTGTCCCAGGAAGGGGAAACTTTATTGACATATTCCTGGGGTCAGATACATCACATGATCACACTGACAGAAAAACAGGCACATAGACACAGGCAACAGAGCATGCACAATGTCGGCACTAGTACAGTGTATATCCACCTTTCGCAGCAATGCAGGCTGCTATTCTCCCATGGAGACGATCGTAGAGATGATGGATGTAGTCCTGTGGAACGGCTTGCCATGCCATTTCCACCTGGTGCCTCAGTTGGACCAGCGTTCGTGCTGGACGTGCAGACCGCGTGAGACGACGCTTCATCCAGTCCCAAACATGCTCAATTGGGGACAGATCCGGAGATCTTGCTGGCCAGGGTAGTTGACTTACACCTTCTAGAGCACGTTGGGTGGCACGGGATACATGCGGACGTGCATTGTCCTGTTGGAACAGCAAGTTCCCTTGCCGGTCTAGGAATGGTAGAACGATGGGTTCGATGACGGTTTGGATGTACCGTGCACTACTCAGTGTCCCCTCGACGATCACCAGAGGTGTACGGCCAGTGTAGGAGATCGCTCCCCACACCATAATGCCGGGTGTTGGCCCTGTGTGCCTCGGTCGTATGCAGTCCTGATTGTGGCGCTCACCTGCACGGCGCCAAACACGCATACGACCATCATTGGCACCAAGGCAGAAGCGACTCTCATCGCTGAAGACGACACGTCTCCATTCGTCCCTCCATTCACGCCTGTCGCGACACCACTGGAGGCGGGCTGCACGATGTTGGGGCGTGAGCGGAAGACGGCCTAACGGTGTGCGGGACCGTAGCCCAGCTTCATGGAGACGGTTGCGAATGGTCCTCGCCGATACCCCAGGAGCAACAGTGTCCCTAATTTGCTGGGAAGTGGCGGTGCGGTCCCCTATGGCACTGCGTAGGATCCTACGGTCTTGGCGTGCATCCGTGCGTCGCTGCGGTCCGGTCCCAGGTCGACGGGCACGTGCGCCTTCCGCCGACCACTGGCGACAACATCGATGTACTGTGGAGACCTCACGCCCCACGTGTTGAGCAATTCGGCGGTACGTCCACCCGGCCTCCCGCATGCCCACTATACGCCCTCGCTCAAAGTCCGTCAACTGCACATACAGGACACGTCCACGCTGTCGCGGCATGCTACCAGTGTTAAAGACTGCGATGGAGCTCCGTATGCCACGACAAACTGGCTGACACTGACGGCGGCGGTGCACAAATGCTGCGCAGCTGGCGCCATTCGACGGCCAACACCGCGGTTCCTGGTATGTCCGCTGTGCCGTGCGTGTGATCATTGCTTGTACAGCCCTCTCGCAGTGTCCGGAGCAAGTATGGTGGGTCTGACACACCGGTGTCAATGTGTTCTTTTTTCCATTTCCAGGAGTGTACATACAGCACTCGTCATATGTTACTTACAGAATAACACTGTATTCATTCACGAAACTTATTTCATTCGGCACATTAATGATGGAAAAATCACTACTGTATCCGCCAGGATCGCGGCAGGCTAATGGCGGAAAACAACTCTTTCCGATTTACGTCTATAAGGCTCGTGCTGGACACCTTCTCTCTTCCAGATTCACAACTATGATATGACGAAGAGGCAACCGGGACAACATAACTCTCCCCGCGTGCATTCTGTCCCGAGCCTCGCTGTAAACAAGCGTCGCGCGGTTGGCTGTCTGTGATCCCTCGTGAGGAATTCGAAGCACTCTTACAAGGGGAGGCCGCCAATTGTGAAATTCAGATTCAATTCATACTGCGCATAATAAAAGCTCATGGCCAGAGGTACTATGTGGGAAAGCACCAAGATGTACTTCTCAGACGTCGTCGAGAAAATCGACAGTTAAGAGAAACTGTTGCGGTGAAATACTCACTACGATTGATAGTTTTCTACAGCGTCGTGGCGCAGCGGTAAGCTCTCGGGTTCGGGTTCGTAATTCAGAAGTTCGCCGGATCGAATCTCGCGCCATGCAACCATTTTTTTTTAGTATTTGTTTTTTGTAATTCAAATGTGTGTACATACACACAATATATATATATAATTCCCAGCAATCAGTTGCAACAATTATGCATATAATAAGTTGTTGAAAGTCGTTTGTCGTGGAAAAACTGGCAACTTCGAACATCATTATGTTTTCCGCAAACAAAGTTGTATTTCATTAATGTTATTAATTGTCTTCATAATGTTAACCAAGTATAGTTAATGGAAGACGTAGAAACGATATTCCGAAACGAATACGTATAGCATAAATCAAACGTTCGAATTAGAATACAAACCCCACGTACACAAATTTGCTGTGGCAGGTATGAAATATAAACTCCGTTACTCGCTCGTTACACTCGAAGGACAGATGTTGAATGGGCCGAAACGAGCCGCCGCATAACAGCGTAGTTGCCTGCCAACTTCGAAAGAAGGTAGGTGCGGTCCCTAGCGCAACTTATAACATCGTCGAAAATCAGTGCGGACGTGAGAGCTTTGGTACACCCTGTTAAACAAACGGAAAAATTGAGGCGGTACAATTGGACAGCGATCCGCCTTCACCAATATGTGTAAGCAATTCATATATGAATTACAAAACACTAATAATAAAAAATGTTGCATGGCGCGAGGTTTTTTTTTATTTTTCCGCCTCTCCCGACACGCTTCATATACCCTGCGCTGCTTATGCTGCTAATTAATTGGTTAGGCGTTCCATTGATTTTTTTATTTTGTTTATTTTTTTTATTTCATTTTTGTTCATTGTATCTGCTCGGGGCGGACATGGCAAGACACCCGTTTCAGTTAGTCGTTGATCCATTAACTCAGTTTCTTTATTACAGACGGCAGCTAACACACTGACCGAACACGCTAAGCTACCGTGCCGGCTGTTCGATCCGGCCACCTTCGGATTACGAACCCGAGCGTTTACCGTTGCGCCACGACGCTGTAGAAAACTATCAATCGTAGAGAGTATTTCACCGCAACGGTTTCTTTTAACTGTCGATTTTCTCGACAACGGCTGAGAAGTGCATCTTGGTGCTTTGCCACATTACACCTCTGGCCATGAGCTTTTATTATGCGCAGTAGGGATCGAATCTGAATTTCACAATTGGCGGCCTCCCCTTGTTAGTCGTAGTTGTGGTCATGTGACTAGCCTTAAAATTTTAATACTTTACTAACCAACGGCGTTGGGGTAATTAGTTTGCCTACTTTATTATTATCATTCTTTATTAATTTACTTACCTTATTAACCATCCTATCCCTATCAATTGAGATATGGAAAAATACAAACGAAAATAATAACATCCGCTAGGGTTCTCCGATTCCCAGCCAGTTAGTTACCTTAGCTGTTCCGCTATCGCCGCTGTCGGCGAAAAGCGTTTACCATGTGGGTACAGGAGCGACAATTGTAAAAGTTTCTTTCCTCAATTTTTGGAAAAGTTTGCGTTTGCGGACCCCATACCTGATGATGAAAAATGCTCTATTTACAATTATCTATCGATCGCTCTAATTCTGAGTCCGTTGCTCGTCAAAACCTTTAGGGTTGATTTTCTCAAAATTGCGGAGGTGTTGACCCAAAAGATCTTGGACTATTTCATTTTAGGTTCTACACAAGCAACCTGCCACATTTGAGCCGAATCGGTTGGCCGTGTCTGAGGCGTTCCCCTTGTTAGCCAGGATCGGCGACTACCTGCCCGCGCCTATCATCCGTCCTATACATCTCCGTCCTGCACACACATAATTGTGGTGCAGTAGATACATTCTACTTTACCACACTCGTCTCTAAAGTAACCCGTGTTCAAGACGGTGGAAATACGAGGGTCTCTAGAATTTACTCCGAAATTCTCGAGACACTACAATGCCTTTCAGAATGCTGGAAGTTAGCAAAGTATAATTATTAAATTGTCATTACTTCAACACCCCCATCAATTTAATACTTTCCTTAATTACCCGTAAAATTAGCTATCCCCAGCTTTTGACATATTTTACCAAAAGCAACTAGGACTGGACATTTCAGTAAACTGCCATTTGTTCCTCGGAGCTAATGTATTGAACATTTAGATGGCCTCGCCCTGAATAAAGAACAACAGCCGTTCTATGACATTTCGTGGTCTCTGATGAACCCTCACCATCGAGGACAACATACTGCGTACTATTTTTCAAGAAGTTTTCGAGCCATTCACATATCTGTGAACTTATTCGATATGCTCGTAGTTTCTTTAACAATCTGCAATGGGGCACGATGTCAAATTCTTTCCGGAAATCTAGAAATATGGAATCTGCCTGTTGCCCTTCATACATAGTTCTCAGTATGTCACGTGAGGAAAGGGCAAGCTGAGTTTCGCACTTACGATGCTTCCTAAAGCCATGTTGATTCGTCGACGTATGTTGCTTAGCCTCACGTAAGTCTATTATAATCGAACTGAGAATGTGTACAGGGAGTTTGCAGCAATCAGAAGTTTGGGATATTGGTCTCTAATTTTACGGGTCCGTTTCTTTACCTCTCTATATACTGGAGTCATCTGCGCTTTTTTTCCAGTCGCTTGGAACTTCGCGCTGGGCGAGGGATCTACGACAAATGCAGGTAAGGGACCAATGACGTATAACACTCCTTGTAAAATCCCAAACCTATAACAATATTAATATACAGAAGAAAACGCTGCGATCTTATGCACCATCCTAATAGCTTGCGATCTCAGAATTTGCGGCGTGAGGCACCGTCACACGTCGCGAGGGCCAGGGAAGACCACCCTCCCTTGGAAAAAGCACTTGCATTAACGTGCCTGTATACTAGACTTGCAGTCATTACGACACTCGCTTTCTAAGTGGCGCACACATTCCGCCAGTATCACGGTTATCGCCTGCTCGTTAGACAGCCAGCTATACACGCCAGCTCCTATCTAGCTCAGCTCCACCTGTCTGTCAAAACAGTGCGCATATAGCCGCGCCAGTCTCTCGTACTCTGCGCGAGAAAATTCAACATTTCTTCTTTTAAAATATGTAAAATTAAATCAATACGTTTTTCAGTTTACTGCAAATATTACTTTTTGAAGCACTGTAATCATTTTCTTTCTTTAACTACAAATAGTGGGGATAATATGAAAAATGTTCTCAAACATAATTTTGAGTGTCGAGTGTAGAGTATATACGAAATTTGGAAGGCTTCCTAACACCAAACGCTGACTGGAAGTATCTTGTATGATGAGGGGCCCTGTAGTCTGCAGGTTGACAGAAACTGTTCCGTCAGTGGAGGCGCGCCTATTTGGTAAAACATCCACACCACGTCTCCGTGCGACTTATCGCCAGCCACGGGTGGGTCTTGCACCTGTCCTGGAGAGTGGTGGCGTGTTTCAGCCCGAATTAATGGAGCGCTCTGTTAGTTCAGAGACAGGTCTCCGTGCCGGCGCTGACGCACGGCGTGGTAGGAGGTCCGCAAAACCTCAGGCGTGGTGGGGATGTTTTGGACTTTGCGAGGGAAATAAGGAATCAACTTTTACATTAGTATGGCCAGTGTAGCGGGCTGTGTGTAGCCTTCTTATCTTGAGAATCTGCAACTCTATTGGAATTTTCGTAAGAATCTTTACATACTTCTGCAGAACTGATATTTTTCATGTTCATTAGTGAATGACGGCGCTGCTGTTATTACGCAGTTTAATCTTAGTGATTCAGCTCATAAAATGTGAGTTACTTTTTCGTTGTTTAATGAAGCTGTTTAATTAAACAGTAATAAAGTACCCAATATCAATCTGGAAATATCCACCAGGCTGTGGCTAAGCCATGTCTCTACAAAATCCTTTCTTCCAGGAGAGCCAGTTCTGCAACGCTCGCAGAAGAGCTTCGGTGAAGTTAGGAAGGTAGGAGACGGGGTACTGGCACAATTGAAGCTGTGAGGACGGGTCGTGAGTCGTGCTTGGGTAGCTCAGACGGCAGAGAACACCGTGAGGCAAATATCCCGAGTTCGAGTCACGGTCCGGCACACAGTTTTAATCTGCCAGGAAGCGCCAGTAATAAAGTAAACTTTCATTACATCAGATTGTTGCTGCTTACAAGTGTTACTCCATAGTAATGGCCCATACGAAGGAATGAACACTGCAGCTGCAACAAATCCCAGCCACCAGGTTATTCGATGAAAGCTGCCTCGTTGTGGGATTGTGGTTCTGGCTCGGAACCTGGGTCATTTTCTTGCAGGTATCGCCAGTTTTTCTCATCTAGATCGTTGCCCGAGTCAGAATGTGTGGCATGAGACCAGCCATGCGTAGCGGTCTAGATATGAGATGCACACAGACGTATATCTCATTAAGGATATCATGAGTGCAGTTATCATGTTAGTTTGGTCACGGTACGTGGTAGTGGCTGAGTGAAGTAGGCAAAATCCGCGAAATATGGAGCAATAATTACTCTTAGGTAATACTAAATAATATGCACTGAAGCGCCAAACAGACTGGTATAGGCATGCGTATTCAAATACAGGCTGAATACGGCGCTGCGGTCGGCAACGGCAATATAAGAGAACAGGTGTCACGCTCAGTTGTTAGGTCGGTTACTACTGCTACAATGACAGGTTATCAAGATTTAAGTGACTTTTAACGTGATGTTATAGTAGGCGCACGAGCTATGGGACACAGCATCTCCAAAGTAGCGACGAAGTGAGGATGTATGTGTAGTGAACCGTGAATATCAGGAATCCGGTAAAATATCAAGTCTCCCCCATCGCTGCGTCCGCATCATTTAACGAAACATCATCGATATGGGCTTTCGGAGCAGAAAGCCCACTCGTGTATCCTTGATGACTGCACGACACAAAGCTTTACGCCTGCACTAGGCCCTTCAACACCGATATTGGACTATTGGTGACTGGAAATATGTTGCATGGTCGGACGACTCTCGTCCAAAAGAACGGACACAATTGCTGACCTGAGGTCGTCTAGAACGAAATTACGATTGTATTAATACCTTGAGCTGCTGACGGGCGTTGACGTATAGCAACGGGGACTGGTGAAAATGTGTGCCCGACCGGGATAGAGCGTCCTTCATGTAAGCAGGGATCCCGGGTTCGAGTCCCGGTCGGGGCACACATTTTCACCTGTGCCCGTTAATATATATCAACGCCCATCAGCAGCTGAAGGTATTAATGTAATTCTAACCTCAGACATTAGTCGAGCCATGCCACGTCGAGTTGCGGTACTTCCGTGTACTCACGGGGGCTTTACACGATGTTAGGGAGGTGTCCCAGTTTCTTTGGCTCTTCAGTATATATGACTTAAGAGCATTGCCATATATGTAAAAGTGTTTTGATTGTATCACTTATGATGCAATTTAGTGGTGATAGAGTCTTCAACGTGTTTCATCAGTACTGTGGTGGCCCGAGGTGAGTGATTGTGGTTGGCAGATACCTCATTGTACTGTGGGATGTAGAACACCTAGTTCTCTCAGAAAAAGCTATATTCTCTATTACCTTTGAACTTTACCGCATTACTTAATATACTCGCTTATACAATCCTCTCCCTGTTGCATCTATACTGGCATTAACGTTGCGTTACGCGACATATTTAACAGCAGTAATACTCTTTTAAAATAATGCTATTTAAATGAAGCTCGAAATGCGAGGAAGCTGCCTTATGTCATTAGGCATGTACTTTTCATTGCATATATGTAATATATTGTTTTCATAATATTTTCTTACAGGCTATATTTGCAGTTACTGACGGAAACGCGCAAAATCGTGAAAAGTATTATACATATGAAGAATAAGCGAAATGCTTATGCGAAATCACTGTAGAGAATCGTTCGGTTACTCATTTGTTTTTACGAGTGGTTTTACCTCGTAGTATATCTGGATTTTTTTTCTTTGGGACTCTGTTGATTGTCGGCAAACTGCAATTAACGAAAACGCACTGGGACATTAAAAACTGATATATTTATTAAAGTTTGAATAACGAAACTGGGCAAGCATCGTATGGCGTCCGTCAAATGAAACAATAAACGCATTATCATATGTACGGTAAAGTTCGTAAATCACAGAGTATGTAGCTCTTCCTATGAGTATTTGTTGCTCAGTATTTCGCGAATTTCTGTTCGCCACACTTATCTTCTATCACGCACCAAGACAGAAGTCCCTTACTATCTTACTAACAGCGTGAGACCAAGCGATAGCTACTAACATAACAACGAGTCGGTGGCAGTCCGTCATGCAGGAAAGTGTGTAAGTAAAAGAAAGAAAAGAAAAGAAAAAAGAAACATTCCTACGGCCTACCCAAACCATTGTTTCCCAATCGCGGAAGATGGCGCTGTAATCGACAAATATCCACTGTGCCTGTTTTTGCATTTAAGACACAAAGCATTTGATTCTACGTTTCATTTACGATGTAAATGTAAACCTTTCTGTTCAAAAGGTACATACTGATCTTCAGACATTGCTTGAGTGTGTTGTAAATGTGTACGGGGAAAATAAAAGACATTTCTAGCAAATAAGCTACTTGTATGGTAACGTAGTTTTCTGTTTCCTACGGGGTTGGCTGTGATAAGTGCCCAAACCACGTGAATGCTTCGCCGGGCGTTGTGGCCGAGCGGTTCTAGGCGCTACTGTCGCAGGTTCCAATCCTGAGTTCTGAGTTCTAGGGCACTGATGACCTCAGATGTTAAGTCCCATAGTGCTCAGAGCCATTTGAACCATTTGAAGCTGAATGCTTCACTTCGGTCGCCTCCCTCGACCGATTTAGATGTGCGTTTCCGCCCAACCGCTGTAAATCTCACGCTGGCCGCTACGCGGAACACAAACCACAACCACTCTAATAAGTTAAAATGCCCACAAGGTGATAATGACAGGCTCACCTGCCATGGATACTCAACGAAATCAAGCATTCCAATGGTGAGCGGCATGGGTGCTCAGCGATAGTGAGCATCCCGATGGAAACAAAATAATATTACCTCAAAAACTTGTTACTGGATCACGTGAAACGTCGATTCTAAGCAGACCCTGGAACCGGTAACCACGTTACACTCTACAGTCCAATTTGGAAGAGTCAAGTAGGTATCCCACTGCTGTCCAGGGCGCCTCCAGACGCACTTTCGCTCAGTTCGAAGCCGGACTCAAGAATGAAGACAGCTCTACCCCAGCCAATGAGATTCCAGGCCGAAAGCGTTTGTGGAAACCTCATGGACAGTGGTGGTATACCACCATACGACCCGACAACCAGGAGTCATGCTCCGGGGTGCCATAACTTTTCACAGTAAGGCCTCTTTGGTTGTCAGCCGCGACACCCTTACAGCACAGCAGTGGTACGTCCAAGACATTGCACGTGCTGTCTTTTTTTTTTTTTTTTTGTTCTTCATGAGAAGCCATTCTGGTCTGACACTTCAGAAAGACAATGCCTGTCAGCACACGGCGGGAGTTTCTACTGCTTGTCTTCGTCCTTGCCAAACCATACCTTGGCCGGCAAGGTCGCCTGGTCTCTCTCCAACTGAGAACGTTCGGAGCATTATGGGCAGCACCTCATCTGCATGGATACTCTGCAAATTACATTTAAGTGCCTGGCAGAGGGATCATCGAACCACCTTCACAATCCTCTATTATTCCAAACTCGTAAACCTCGCGGAAACAACGAACACCTATATCTTTTCGTACGAGCTCTGATTTACCTTATCGTGGTGATCGTTTCTCCCTATGTAGTCAGTGTCAACAATATATTTTCGCATTCGGAGGAAAAAGTTGGTGAATTTCATGACAAGATTCAGTCGGAACGAAAAACGGCTTTCTTTTAATGATGTCCAGCCCAAATCCTGTATCATTTCTCTGGCACTCTCTCCCATATTTCGCGATAATACAATACGTGCTGCCCTTCTTTGAACTTTTTCGATGTACTCAGTCAGTCGTATCTGGTAAGGAACCCACACCACGCAGCAGTATTCTAAAAGAGGACGGACAAACGTAGTGTAGTCAGTCTCGTTAGTAGATCTGTTACATTTTCTATGTGTCCTACCAATAAAACGGAGTCTTTGGTTAGCCGTCCCCACAACATTTTCTTTGTGTTCCTTCCAATTTTTGGTTGTTCGTAATTGTAATTCCTAGGCATTTAGTTGAATCTACGGCCTTCATATTTGACTGATTTATCGTGTAACCGAAGTTTAACGGATTCCTTTTAGCACTCAAATGGATGACCTCACGCTTTTCGTTATTTAGGGTCAATTGACAATTTTCGCAGTATACAGATATATTTTCTAAATCGTGTTGTAATTTGTTTTGCTGTTCTCACGACTTTACTAGTCGATAAACGACAGCGTCATCTGCAAACAATCTATGACAGCTACTCAGATTGTCTTCAAAATCGTTTATAAATATAAGGAACAGAAAAGGGCCTATAACACTACCTTTGGAACGCCAGAAGTCACTTCTGTTTTACTCGATGGCTTTCCGTCGATTGCTACGAACTGTGACTTCCCTGACAGCAAATCACAAATCCAGTCACAAAACTGAGACGATATTCCAAAGCACGCAATTTCACTAAAAGCCGCTCATGTGGTACAGTTTCAAAAGCCTTCTGGATATCCAGAAATACGGAATCGATCTGAAATCACTTGTCAATAGCAGTCAACACTTCACATGTTACATAAGAACGATCTTCACTAAATCCATGTTCACTGTGTGTCAATAGATCGTTTTCTTCGAGGTAATTCATAATGTTATCCTACTACCTTTCTTGAATATTGGTGTGACCTGTGCAACTTTCCAGTCTTTGGGTACTGATCTTTCGTCGGGATTTCGCCGATCTAACGCGTCAGTTCGACAGAGTTTTGGCACGATATACCTCAGGAGAACATCCTACAACTGTACTTAATAATGCCGAATCGAATAAATACCTGAATAAGCACCAAATGTGGATCAACGCGTTACTTACTTGTTCGATGTCTGAAGCACTTTTTGTTGGATAAATCATCCACATTGTTCTGTACATGTACTACACATCGACGGATTTTCGTCTCATTCGCATTATTCTTTCATGGCCTATAGTTTTTGTGTGTGTTATAACGTATATCCATACTCCCAGAATGACTAGGAAGATGCGTTATAAATATGGTGAAAATACTGTTTAATTATTTGCAGTATCCTTAATATGGGAAAACCAATAATAATTAGTCTACAACAGATTGCTGTTCAAAAAGGACTGTCATCTCTTTTTTGCAAAGCATTTGCAGAAGAGAACGCTTCTGCTCATATAATGTGTTTACCTTTAATCAGTTTCAATAGATGGTTGAAATTGCTCTGAGCCCTATGGGACTTAACATCTGAAGTCATCAGTCCCCTAGACCTGGAACTACTTAAGCCTAACTAACCTAAGGACATCACACACATCCATGCCCGAGGCAGGATTCGAACCTGCGACCGTAGCAGCAGCGCATTCCCGGACTGAAGCGCCTAGAACCGCTCGGCCACAGCGTCCGGCAAATTCCAATAGATCATCGAACATTGAGAACAGCTGAAATCTCTCAAATTGAATGAAGCTCCATGGCTCGGCCGATCCCTTAACACGGTGCATGGTATTTGCGGCTGCGTTAGCAGTTCTGTTAACTATAATCCATCGCCCATCGCACGAACAAAAAGCCCTGCCCAGTAGTTGGAAGAAATCACAGATCGCACCCGTTTACAAGAAGGGCAGGACACGTGATCCTCAAAACTTCCGTCCGGTATCCTTGATATCGATTTGTTATAGAATCTTCGAATATATTCTAAATTAAAAATATAGCGAGGTATCTCTGACAGAATAACCTCCCCATGGCAACCTGTATGATTTCCGAAAACATTGATCACGTGAAACCCAACTCGCTATTTTCTCAGATGACTGCTAAAAGTAATGGACGAAGGGAGGTAAATGCAGTATTTTTCGATTTTCGAAAAGTATTTGATTCAGTACCACGGCTATACTATTATAAAAAGTGAGGCACTATGACGTATCAATGAAAATTTGCGTCAGTTGAGGATATTTGATAAGGAGAATGTAGCTTGTAATCTTGGATGAAGAGTCATCATTAAGTATCAAAGTAACTTAGATTGTGCCCAAGGGAAGTGTCTTGGAAGCCTTGCTGTTGATATTGTGCAGGGAAATGCTAAAGTCCGTATTATTTCAAAAGTCAATATTTCACGGAATAATGCAGGTAGGGAGAGCCGCACGCGGTAGCCGAGTTGTCTTGGGCGCCTTGCCACGGTTCGCACGGCTCCCCTCGGAGGTTCGAGCCCTTCCTCGGGCACGGGTATGTGTTTTGTCCGTAGTGTAAGTCAGTTTAAGTTAGGGACCGATGGTCTCAGCTGTTTGGTCCCATAGGAACTTACCACAAATTTCCCAAATTTAGGTTTTTACTGAAACTAAAGAAAGTGCAAATGACAAATAATCCTGAGTTAATAACGAGCATCAAAACCGTTATAGGGATTAGTGAACACAGGGTTGTCGTAGCGATACTGTATATTGTAATCCCGAAATCCTCGAAAAACAAACAAAAAGTATACCTATTCAAAAATGTGATAAAAATTCACTTGACGCCTTCCTGAGAGACAATCTCGACTCATTCCAAATTAATAATATAAGTGTAGACCAGAAGTGGTTTGCATTCAAAAAATAGTATCGGCAGCAATTGAGAGATTTATACGAAATAAACTAACAAACGGCGGAGCTGATCCTCCGTGGTACACAAACGGGTTAGAACACTGTTGCAGAAACAACTAAACAAACATACCAAATTTAAACAGACGCAAAATCCCTAAGATGCGCTAAATTCCGGGCTTCTCTAAAGGATAGCCAGAGTTCAATGCGAGATGCCTATAACAGTTTCCACGACGAAACTTTGTCTCGAAACCTGGCAGACAAATCCAGGATATTCTGGTCGTATATGAAGTATGCTAGTGGCAATTTACAATCAATGCCTCCTCTGCGCTATAACACTGGAGATACTATCGAAGACAGAGCTACCGAAGTAGAGTTACTAAACGCAGCCTTCCGAAATGCCTTCACAAAAGAAGAAGTAGTAAATGTTCCAGAATTCGAATCGAGAACAGCTGCCAACGAGAGCAACGTAGAAGTAAATATCCTTGGAGTAGTGAAGCAACTCAAATCACTTAATAAAAGCAAGTCTTCTGCCCCAGACTGTATAAAAATAGGTTCCTTTCCGAGTATGCTGATGCATTAGCTCCATGCTTAACAATCATATACAACCGTCCGCTCAACGTGAGATCTGTACCCCAAGACTGGAAGGTTGCACAGGTCACACCAATATACAAGAAAGGTAGTAGGAGTAATCCACTAAATTGCAGGACCATATCGTTAACGTCGATATGCAGCAGGACTTTAGAACATATATTGTGTTCGAACATTACGAATTACCTCGAAGGAAACGGTTTATTGACACGCAGTCAACATGGGTTTAGTAAAGATCGTTCCTGTGAAACACAACTAGCTCTTTTTGAGTGCTATTGGCAAGGGATTTGAGATCGATTCCGTATTTCCGGAAGGCCTTTGACACTGTACCGCACAAGCGGCTCGTAGTGAAAATGCGTGCTTATGGAATATCGTCTCAGTTTTGTGACTGGATTGGCCATTTCCTGTCACGAAGGTCACAATTCTTAGTAACTGACGGAATGTCATCTAGTAAAGCAGAAGTGATTTCGGGCGTTCCCCAAGGTAGTGCTATAGGCCCTTTTCTGTTCCTTATCCATATAAACGATTTGGGAGACAATCTGAGCAGCCGTCTTTGGTTGTTTGCAGATGACGCTTCCGTTTATCGACTAATAAAGTTATCAAAAGATCAAATTGAAATTGCTCTGAGCACTATGGAACTCAACTGCTGTGGTCATTAGTCCCCTAGAACTTAGAACTACTTAAACCTAACTAACCTAAGGACATCACACACATCCATGCCCGAGGCAGGATTCGAACCTGCGACAGTAGCAGTCGCATGGTTCCGGACTGCGCGCCTAGATCAAAAGATCAAAATAAACTGCAAAATGATTTAGAAAAGATATCTGATTGTGCGAAAAGTGGCAGCTGACCCTAAATAACGAAAAGTGTGAGATCATCCACAAGAGTTCTAAAAGGAACTCTTTAAACTTCGGTTACACGATAAATAGGTCTAATCGAAAAGCCGTAAATTCAACTAAATATCTAGGTATTACAATTACGAACAAGTTAAATTGGACAGAACACATAGAAAATGATGTGGGAAAGGCTCACCAAAGGCTGCGTTTTATTTTCAGGACACTTAGTAGGTCGGTTACATTTTCTAAGGAGACTGCCTACAGTACACTTGTCCGTCCTCTTTTAGAATACTGCTGCGCGGTATGGGATACTTACCAGATAGGACTGACGGAGTACATCGAAAAAGCTCCAAGAAAGGCAGCACATTTTGTTTTATGGCGAAATATGGGAGAGAGTGTCACCGAAATGATACCGGAAGTGGGTTGGGCATCATTTAAGGCGTTTTTCGTTCTGACGGAATCTTCTCACGAAATTCCAATCACCAACTTTCTCCTCCGGGTGCGAAAATGTTTTGTTGACACCAAACTATATAGGGAGGCACGATCACCACCATAAAATAAGGGAAATCAGAGCTCGTACGGAAAGATACAGGTTTTCATTCTTTCCCCGCGCTATACGAAATTGGAATAATAGAGAATTGTGAAGGTGTTTCTATGAACCCTCTGCCAGGCACTTGAATGTAATTTGCAGAGTATCCATGTAGATGTAGATGCAGATGTACACCAACAGATGGCTCTTTATATGATACAAAAGCAATATTTAGCATAGCAATGGAGTTTTGAAGATGTTACCTATAACAAATGCTCAGTATGTCGGCCGTCATTCACCCACAGTGCCTGTAGTCAGGCGACAACGTTGTGAAATGCTCTGTACAACTTACCAGTTGGTATGGTGAAAAACTGCCGTCCAGTGTTGTCTTTTAGCATCGTTAATGCGGTCGGACGATCGCGGGTGACTTGAGACTTCAGCTAAGCCCACAGCCAATAATCACACGTACTGAGGTCTGGGGAGCCGGGAGTGGCTGCTCAGCTCGTGATCCTCACTAAATAATGTGCGCGAGACATCTTGCACACGTGTAGCAGTGCGGAGTGGGGCGCCGTCCTGGATAAAAGTCGTACCTTTCGGAGAGTGTTTATTAGCCAGACATGGGACGATGCGATTTAGTAACATCGCCCTACCTCGCACCCGCCACGCTGACAGTTTGCAAAGTTGCCCGTCTGTTGCCCAGTTTTACTGTCTTTTTCCATTTCAATAAAAGCCAATGCCATTTCAGGCATTTGTTTCACTTTTTACCACTCGACCGAAATTGTTCTGTGAATTAGGCTACAGGAAAGTTAAGGAGGTATTCGAGAAAAAAAGAGAAGCAGCTGTACGAATATAAAGATCTCAGATGGAGAACCAGTCTTCAGCAAAGATGGGAAAGGTGGGAGGTCGAAGGAGTATGTAGAGGGTCTATACAAAATGTAGGGCAGCGGGTTAACAGTAGTCATTGTAATCACTCACGTTGTTGTTGTTGTTGTTGTTTTGGTCTTCAGTCCTGAGACTGGTTTGATGCAGCTCTCCATGCTACTCTATCCTGTGCAAGCTGCTTCATCTCCCAGCACCTACCCCAAACTACATCCTTCTGGATTTGCTTAGTGTAGTCATCTCTAGGTCTCCCTCTACGATTTTTACCCTCCACACTGCCCTCCAGTACTAAATTGGTGATCCCTTGATGCCTCAGAACATGTCCTACCATCCTATTCCTACTTCTAGTCAAGTTGTGCCACAAACTCCTCTTTTCCCCAATTCTATTCAATACCTTCTCATTAGTTATGTGATCCACCCATCTAATCTTCAGCATCTTTGTATAGCACCACATTTCGAAAGCTTCTATTCTCTTCTTGTCCAAACTATTTATCGTCCACGTACTCCATACAAATACTTCTCAATCTATACTCGGTGTTAACAAATTTCTCTTTTTCAGAAACGCTTTCCTTGCCATTCTCGGTCTACATTTTATATCCTCTCTACTTAGAATATCATCAGTTATTTCTTTCCCCAAATAGCAAAACTCCTTTACTACATTAAACGTCTCATTTCCTAATCCAATTCCCTCAGCATCACAGGCCTTAATTCGACTAAGTTCCACTATCCTCGTTTTGCTTTTGTTGATGTTCATCTTATATCCTCCTTTCAAGACACTGTCCATTCCGTTCAACTGCTCTTCCAAGTCCTTTGCTGTCTCTGAGGTTCGCAAATGACATTTTAACTCTGTCAAAGTTTTTATTTCTTCTCCATGAATTTTAATACCTACTCAGAATTTATATTTTGTTTTCTTTACTACTTGCTCAATATACAGATTCAACAGCATCGGGGAGAGGCTACAATCCCGTCTCAATCCCTTTCCAACCACTGCTTCCCTTTCGTGCCCCTTGACTCTTATAACTGCCATCTGGTTTCTGTTAAAATTGAAAAACGACTTTCGCTCCCTGTATTTTACCCCTGCCACCTTCAGAATTTGAAAGAGAGTATTCCAGTCAACACTGTCAAAAGCTTTCTCTAAGTCTACAAATGCTAGGAATGTAGGTTTGCCTTTCCTTAATCTTTCTTCTAAGATAAGCCGTAGGGTCAGTATTGCCTCACGTGTTACAGCTTTTCTACGGAATCCAAACTGATGTTTCTTGAGTTCGGCTTTTACCAGTTTTTCCATTTGTCTGTTAAGCATTCGTACTAGTATTTTACAGCCGTGACTTATTAAACTGATAGTTCGGTAATTTTCACATCTGTCAACACTTGCTTCATTTGGAATTGGAATTATTATATTCTTCTTGAAGTATGAGGGTATTTCGCCTGTCTCATATATCTTACTGACCAGATGGTAGAGTTTTGTCAGGACTGGCTCTCCCAAGGCTGTCAGTAGTTCTAATGGAATGTTGTCCACTCCCGGGGCTTTGTTTCGACTCAGGTCTTTCAGTGCTCTTTCAAACTCTTCATGCAGTATCATATCTCCCATTTCTTCTTCATCTACATCCTCTTTCATTTCCATAATATTGTCCTCAATTACATTGCCCTTGTATAGACCCTCTATATAATCCTTCAACCTTTCTGCTTTCCCTTCTTTGCTTAGAACTGGGTTTCCATCAGAGCTCTTGATATTCATGCAAGTGGTTCTCCTTTCTCCTTTCTTCCTGTAGGCAGTATCTATCTTACCCCTAGTGAGATAAGCCCTCTACATTCTTACATTTGTCGTCTAGCCATCCCTGCTTAGCCATTTTGCACTTCCTGCCGATCTCATTTTTGAGACGTTTCTATTCCTTTTTGCCCGCTTCATTTACTGCATTTTTATATTTTCTCCTTTCATCAATTAAATTCAATATTTCTTCTGTTACCCAAAGATTTCTAGCATCTCTCGTCTTTTTATCTACCTGATCCTCTGCTGCCTTCACTACTTCATAACTCAGTGCTACCCATTCATCTTCTGCTGTATTTCTTTCCCCCATTCTTGTCAATTGTGCCCTTATGCTCTCCCTAAAACTCTGTACAATCTCTGGTTTAGTCAGTTTATCCAGGCCCCATCTCCTTAAATTCCCCCTTTTCGCAGTTTCTTCAGTTTTAATCTACAATTCATAACCAATAGATTGTGGTCAGAGTCCACATCTACCCTTGAAAATGCCTTACAATTTGACGGCCTGAGTGGCCAAGCGGTTCTAGGTGCTACAGTCTGGAACCACGCGACCGCTACTGTTGCAGGTTCGAATGCTGGCTCGGGCATGGATGTGAGTGATGTCCTTAGGTTAGTTAGGTTTATTTACTTCGGATTTCTAGGGGACTGATGACCTCAGATTTTAAGTCCCATTGTGCTCAGAGCCATTTGAACCTTTTTTTGTCATTAAAATTTAAAACCTGGTTCCTAAATCTCTGTCTTACCATTATATAATTTATCTGATACCTTCTAGTATCTCTAAGCTTCTTCCATGTATACAACCTTCTTTCATGATTCTTGAACCAAGTTACATTCACTCATAGGGGGAAATATTTGAAATATTAGAATTATTTAGAATTTCTGTAAATGTTTCTCGCCGTCGTTTACGAGAGCCTGGAACATTTTGATGGTGACAATGTAGTTCGGAATATTTAAACAATTGTGGCGCTTTTTTATCCCAATTGTGCAAGGAATTCCATCAACATAACTCACCAAGCGTTATTACACTGTTGAAAATCCTTTTCATCAACCTCATAGCACTGTGCGACCACACCTCCAACCACTTCGCGAGGCTGGCCATTTCGACTATTTCTTCATGCGGAGGCTGCACTACTCCCACTCAGGTCCATGACTGGCTACTGGCAGAGCGGAAGTTGCACTAATCCCTAAACAAAAGCTTCAGCTGGTGGCAAAGTTTCGATATTTGATACCTGAGAAATTCCTGTTGAAGCACATGCTCTCTCTCTCTCTCTCTCTCTCTCTCTCTCTCTCTCTCTCTCAAGCAGTCACGTCATGTAGTGTGACACTGCCAGGACTGTACGCACCGTTGGTCATGGTTGGTTAAAACCACAAACAAAGCAGCATTTACCTAGTAAACCCCAGGTGTGCATGTCTTGGAAATATTCCCGCACTCTATCTGACTGATTGAGTAATTAATTACATCGATACCCTTTTTGTGGACAGTTTTTCCTTGCTTCCTATTGGTGGATAATAGAACTGGAATATTTGATGGGATGTTATCCTACAACCTCCCAGCCGGCCGGAGTGACCGAGCGTTTCTAGGCGCTTCAGTCTGGATCCGCGCGACTGCTGCGGTGGCAGGTTCGAATTCTGCCTCGAGCATGGTTGTGTGTGATGTCCTTAGGTTAGTTAGGTTTAAGTAGTTCTAAGTTCTAGGGGACTGATGTCCTGAGCTGTTAAGTCCCATAGTGCTCACAGCCATTTTTACAACCTCCCAGTATGCAAACATCGGTCGGTACTAGTACAGTTACGTCATTTGGTAGAAAGTCCATTAAGTTGAAGGTAACTGAAAATTTCGAAGTTCAGTTCAGTTGCACGCTATGTCTATAAACAATCTGTGGAGGGTTTGTACTGGTGCTACAATGAGATGGAGATGGAGGAGAATGAGCAGGAAGGGTCTACTGCCTGATATGATAGAGACAACAGCAAATACCACTGAAAGACAGAGATCACTGTGATGTATTGAGAAGCACTAAACCTGACATACTTAAACCACCTCCTGATCGTCCACACACAGCGCACCTGTCCCCTCGTACACCGCCATTGCCAACGCTCAGAGGCCAGAGAAAACTGTAGCAGCCATGGATGTGCGTGTATACCAGAATGCACCATCCAAGCCATGGGCGGCGTCCAGGGATAATTGGAGTGGTAGGACTTCGGATTTCATCAATGCGTTCAGGACCAACACTTGGCAGTGATCAATACTGAATTGCTCAATTGTCCATGGAGAATACATGCAACACACGCGATCGAAAAGACAGCTCAACCATTACTGAGTATCAGTTCGCTATTCAGCTATCCAGAGTGCATAATCGCCGGGAGTTGTCCTGCAGCTGCGCGCAAAAAACGACTAGTCCGCTGGCCTGAACTTTTCTTTGTCTCTACCACTCGCAAGAGCTTTTAGCCAACAAAACCATTTGTTCTGGCCACAGTCTATCTCTGCCACGTGCTCCTCATGACGAATTTTGTCGTCCTAGGAAACCAGCGACGTATTTACCACTATAATTACAATCACATAGTTCGATTGCAGCCCCAACCTGATTACATTAAACAGAGATCGAAGTAACAGAAACACCTCCTCCTGAAGACTGTGGCTCTGGAAATATCAATAACCCTCTTATGACTGGGCATCTCCTTATGGCTATCGATGCCTTGAAACTGCAGTCCCCCACGTCAAACCAATATCTCCCTTATGACTGGACACAGCCGATTTCTTTGTACATGTTGCAACAATAACCACAGTCACTTCACACCCCCAAAACAAGCTTTATAAGCATGCCATTCATACCGCCAACTAAGTACAATACTTCGCCAGTAACTGAATGCTGGTGGCTCCAAGCAATATTCAGTGGAGAACCGCGATGGATCGACATGCCTCATTTGTTTACCTTGCATGTGTGTCTTAGGAAGAGAGACATAATCGTCTTATGAGCGACCAGATATTAAAAATACGATCGCAAAGACCGTGTTATTGTAACCCCGCATAAAAATCGGTCTTCGTTCTACAGACACCCAAGTATCAACAACGATATCCATGCTGAAAAGTATACCTTCCTTATAAATCGAGGTATGCTAGTGCTTCTGAATAAAGTAGTCTTCCGCACAAATACCAAGATATTGAATGTGGATAGTGATTGCGGTTTCTGTATTAACAGACCGAAAGTGTAGGTGCACATTGCTAGCGATGTAAGCCCGTAATAAAGTCAACACTATCACCGAATTTAGAAAGTGATGCAGCTAAGAAACATGGTACTAGTCCAATATTTGCAACTGCTTCTTGCAGCTGCTACGTATTTGTCACACTAACAAACAGTATTTGTAGCGTCTTCTATATCGATAGTATGTAGACAGTGTAACAGAGGTTCTGCGACATGTCCACGTGGTTATAGGGGAGGTTGATGGTTGATTGAGAATGATCGCTTACAGTGGATGGTGTGTTAGATGAGCAATCACTTAAAATGCATCACTAGATGGACCTCATAAAATATGTATAAAATCCCATGACTTCTCAGGTCTTTAGTGGCAAGCTTTCAGCCAGAAATGCTGTCTGGTATTTAGTACCATTCAGCCACATATTTTGGGTGCATCCTATCGCGTTGTCTTAATGATTACAGCGTCCGGTCCCGGTAGCTGAGTGGTCAGCTCGACAGAATGTCAATCCTAAGCGACCGGGTTCGTTTCCCGGCTGGACTGGAGATTTTTTCCGCTCAGGGACTGGATGTTGTTGTGTTCTAACCATCATCATTTCATCCCCCATCGACGCGCAACTCGTCGAAGTGGCGTCAAACCGAAAATGTCGTCCTAACCGCCGTCTGCTTCACGTCTGCTGTGCAGCGAGCTACGTTATGTAAGTATTAACTGTATTTTTCTTACTTGTCACTTCTTTTTCCGTGTGTTTTTGCTTTTAGGAAGCTTTAATTGTCGATTGCTATTAATAGTGTTCCATAAATTTCCTGTTAGTTTTGAATACAGTCAGAGAGAGTCCCTTTAGTCAGCCATAGTGCCAGTAGTGCTAGTGATTGTTTTCAATACAGTCCAGAGACGGGTAGTGCTATTTTCATTGTTTTCTACAAGAAGTGGCTAGCAATCACAGTTTAGTCAATAATCAGCCGCCTTTAGTGAATTAGCAGTAGTTAAAAGTTGATTAAGTCTCTTCAGTAAATTAATTCCTTAGGATGGATAGGATGTATGACTGCTGTGTACGGACGCACGAGGAGCTGGCCACTCTTCACGAACAGCTGAGCGTGTTGATGGCCGCGGTCATCCGTCTTCAGGCTGCTGCCTCGGAGTGTAGCGGCAGTAGGGAGTCTAGTGCGTCGCAAGGTACACCGCAGGTGTTACATGCTTCACCCACTGTCCCTTCTGTCGAGATACCTTCGCGGGTACCGGGCGCGGTTGGGCCACCCTCTCTGCTAGGGGAGTGGCGGGTTCAGTGGCGTTCGCGGCGCACGAGGCGGAGGGTCAATGTGGAGGCTGGCCGTGTGGCATCGCCCGCTCTGTCTGTGAGTGGACATGTGGCTGCTCCTTCAGCAAGGTCCGAGCAGGCACACGGGGGGAGGGGTTTATTAGTTATTGGGAGCTCCAACGTTAGGAGGGTGATGGAGCCCCTTAGGGAAATAGCGGAAAGGTCGGGGAAGAAGGCCAGTGTTCACTCTGCTTGCCGGGGGGTCTCATCCGAGATGTGAAGGAGGCCCTACCGGCGGCGATAGAGAGCACTGGGTGCACCTGACTGCAAATTGTTGCTCATGTCGGCACCAATGACTCCTGCCGTCTGGGTTCAGAGGTCATCCTCAGTTTGTACAGGCGGTTGGCGGAATTGGTGAAGGCGGAAAGCCTCGCTTGCGGGGTGGAATCTGAGCTAACTATTTGTAGTATCGTTCCCAGAACCGATCGCGGTCCTCTGGTTTGGAGCCGAGTGGAAGGCTTAAACCATGGCCGGATGCGGCTACAAGGCTAGCGGAGTACGTGTGGAGTGCACATGGGGGTTTTTAGGTTAGAGAATTCCCTCCCTAGGCCCTACAAGACGCCTCCTGAGACGCGGCAAGGTAGGAGTAGGCAAAATGCAACAGGGAATAACAATATTAATGTGCTAATAGTAAACTGCAGGAGCGTCTATAGTAAGGTCCCAGAACTGCTCTCATTAATAAACGGTCACAGCGCCCATATAGTACGAGGGACAGAAAGTTGGCTGAAACCAGACGTAAACAGTAATGAAATCCTAAACTCAGATTGGAATGTATACCGCAGAGACAGGCTGGACAGTGAAGGGGGAGGCGTGTTTATAGCGATAAGAAGTGCAATAGTATCGAAGGAAGTTGACGGAGATCCGAATTGTCAAATGATTTGGGTGAAGGTCAAGGTTAAAGCAGGCTCAGACATTGTAATTGGATGTCTCTATAGGACCCCGGGCTCAGCAGCTGATGTGGCTCAGCACCTGAAGAATAATTTGGAAAAAATTTCGAGTGCATTTCCCTACCATGTTATAGTTCTGGGTGCAGATTTTAACTTGCCGGATACAGACTGGGTGACTCAAACGTTCATAACGGGTGTCAGGGTCAAAGAATCCAGTGAAATTTTTTTAAGTGCTTTATCTACCTTGAGCAGTTAAACAGAGAACCGACTCGTGGCGATAACATATTAGACCTTCTGGTGACAAACAGACCCAAACTATTTGAATCAGTTAATGCAGAACAGGGAATCAGCGATCATAAAGCGGTTACTGCATCGATGATTTCAGCCGTAAATAGAAATATTAAAAAAGGTAGGAAGATTTTTCTGTTTAGCAAAAGTGACGAAAAGCAGATTACAAAGTACCTGATGGCTCAACATAAAAGTTTTGTCTCAAATACAGATAGTGTTGAGAATCATTGGAGAAAGTTCAAAACCATCGTACACTATGAGTTAGATGAGTATGTGCCAAGCAAGATCGTAAGCGATGGAAAAGAGCCACCGTGGTACAACAACCGAGTTAGAAAACTGCTGCGGAAGCAAAGGGAACTTCACAGCAAACGTAAACATAGCCAAAGCCTTGCAGACAAACAAAAATTACGAGAAGCGAAAGGTAGTGTGAGGAGGGCTATGCGAGAGGCGTTCAATGAATTCGAAAGTAAAGTTCTATGTACTGACTTGGCAGAAATCCTAAGAAATGTTGGTCCTATGTCAAAGCGGTAGGTGGATCAAAACAAAATGTCCAGACACTCTGTGACCAAAATGGTACTGAAACAGAGGATGACAGACTAAAGGCCGAAATACTAAATGTCTTCTTCCAAAGCTGTTTCACAGAGGAAGACTGCACTGTACTTCCTTCTCTAGATTGTCGCACAGTTGACAAAATGGTAGATATCGAAATAGACGACAGAGGGATAGAGAAACAATTAAAATTGCTCAAAAGGGGAAAGGCCGCTGGACCTGATGGGATACCAGTTTGATTTTACACAGAGTACGCTAAGGAACTTGCCCCCCTTCTTGGAGCAGTGTACCGTAGGTCTCTAGAAGAGCGAAGCGTTCCAAAGGATTGGAAAAGGACACAGGTCCTCCCCGTTTTCAAGAAGGGACATCGAACAGATGTGCAGAACTATAGACCTATATCTCTAACGTCGATCAGTTGTAGAATATTGGAACACGTATTATGTTCGAGTACAATGTATTTTCTGGAGACTAGAAATCTACTCTGTGGGAATCAGCATGGGTTTCGAAAAAGACGGTCGTTTGAAACCCAGCTCGCGCTATCCGTCCACGAGACTCAGAGGGCCACAGACACTGGTTCACAGGTAGATGCCCTGTTTCTTGACTTCCGCAAGGCGTTTGACACAGTTCCCCACAGTCGTTTAACGAACAAAGTAAGAGCATACGGACTATCAGACCAATTGTGTGATTCGATTGAGGAGTTCCTAGATAACAGAACGCAACATGTCATTCTCAATGGAGAGAAGTGTTCCGAAGTAAGAGTGATTTCATGTGTGCCGCAGGGGAGTGTCATAGGACCGTTGCTTTTCACAATAAATGACCTGGTGGATGACATCGGAAGTTCACTGAGGCTTTTTGCAGGTGATACTGTGGTGTATCGAGAGGTTGCAACAATGGAAAATTGTACTGAAATGCAGGAGGATCTGCAGCGAATTGACGCATGGTGCAAGGAATGGCAATTGAATCTCAATGTAGACAAGTGTAATGTGCTGCGAATACATAGAAAGATAGATCCCTTATTTATCTACAAAATAGGTCAGCAACTGGAAGCAGTTAATTGCATAAATTATCTGGGAGTACGCATTAGGTATGATTTAAAATGGAATGATCATATAAAGTTGATCGTCGGTAAAGCAGATGCCAGACTGAGATACGTTGGGAGAATCCCAAGGAAATGCAATCCGAAAACAAAGGAAGTAGGCTGCAGTACGCTTGTTCACCCACTGCTTGAATACTGCTCAGCAGTGTGGGATCCGCACCAGATAGGTTTGATAGAAGAGACAGAGAAGATCCAAAGGAGAGCAGCGCGCTTCGTTACAGGATCATTTAGTAATCGCGAAAGCGTTACGGGATGATAGATAAACTCCAGTGAAAGACTCTGCAGGAGAGACGCTCAGTAGCTCGGTACGGGCTTTTGTTAAAGTTTCGAGAACATACCTTCACCGAAGAGTCAAGCAGTATATTGCTCCCTCCTACGTATATCTCGCGAAGAGACCATGAGGATAAAATCAGAGAGATTAGAACCCCCACAGAAGCATACCGACAATCCTTCTTTCTACGAACAATACAAGACTGGAGTAGAAGGGAGAACCGATAGAGGTACTCAGGGTACCCTCCTCCACACACCGTCAGGTGGCTTGCGGAGTATGAATGTAGATGTAGAAAGACTTGCACCCGGCGAACACTCTACCCGACGGGAGGCCATAGTTACATCAGATTTACATTTTAATGATTACTGCCACTGGTAGATTATATTCACGGCACTCTCCTATCTCAAAACTAGTTACCTCTTTCGATCCTGTCTGCTAAGGACCCTGTACGGCAAAACTCCATCGTGATTTTAATCAGTCCCTCGGCACCTTGTAACTCTCCCTCGGTCTCTGCCACGATCTCACTGCAGCCTTGTCCATGTGGTCATCACAGTTTGAGTCGTAACTGAGCCGAAGTTGGAGAGACAAACACGGAGAGCTGAGTTAATGCAACGGGACGATCTTTTTACCGTCTGGTGGAAATGGGAACATTTTGTCGTAGCTCTGATAACCGTGTGCAATGTGTAAAGCCAGTGCCAAACAAAGCTTTCTCCTGCGACACAAGCTAGTAGGAAAGACAGTACCAGCAGTTACAGTAGTGTTTATGAGGAAAGTTAGGTAGACTCCACATAATATGTCAACTAGAAGATGGACAATGATTTTGCTACAGCTTTGAGGGATGTTTTCAAACTACAAATGGTTCAAATGGCTCTGAGCACTATGCGACTTAACTTCTGAGCTCATCAGTCGCCTAGAACTTAGGTTAGTTAGGTTTAATTAGTTCTAAGGACATCACACACACATCCATGCCCGAGACAGGATTCTAACTTGCGACCGTAGCGGTCTCTCGGCTCCAGACTGTAGCGCCTAGAACCGCACGGCCACTCCGGCCGCCAGCGGCGGACTTAGCGCACAGTATCCCTCAGGGTGCATTTCTATCTGTCACCAAAACATTATCTCTATCTTCGTTATTTTGTACCATCCAATAGAAAGAAACTATGAGCTATAAAAACTTCACTCTCACCCAATAGAGAATTTGATAAGGTGTTACTGTGTTCCTCTCTTCCGATATGTCAAAAACAAGTACCGTCTGTGTGCTATGTGGAGATCCTACTGAAAATATACAGGTACTGCTCGACTGGAGCAGGTAACCAGTGATCGAAGTCGCTTCAGGACCTGCACTGTAGGACCACCATATCCCACAGACTATCAATTAAAATAGAGTGTCATTGGGCCTTTGTTTGATATGTTGCTTTCCGCTGTAACACATCGAAGTAGTATATGTCTGCAGCTTTGTACACCGCCATACCTTTTTTTTTTTTATCCACCACAACTTCAAGGTCTGTGTCATGTGTTAAACCGACATAAACACATTTCGATCCATTGGCTCTCACAGAAAGCTGGACATTGCATGGTGTAAACTATGATGCTGTTCTCACAGCACACAGGATGGTTGAAATAAGAGAGAGGCGGTGTTTCTTACTGACAAAAATGTGAAAAACATCACAACATGTGGAAACTGGAAGAGTTTGCGGCATTGTGGAGCGTTTCCAAACAGCTATACAGAGGTGATGACCTGTACATTTAATCTCACCTTCAATAGTGATGGGGGTAGCAGACGTCTTGGTGTTCCATTATGATTGAAACAGATATCACGTACATAGCTGCAATATGAGGAATCGGTGCTGGTCATCCCTGGAACGTGTTGCTCTCATAAAGACTCTCTCCCCCTCAAACAGGTGGAGTCGGTCAATCATTATGTGGTAATCAACCATGTACCAGTAGATGGAAAAGATGCCACAGATGCACTGTAATAAGCACCACAGTTGATGGTGCTATCAATTTCAGCAATATTATCAGTTTTTCCATAATGTCAACGCGGACCAGTGACATGGTAGCATGTTTCCCAGGTTCTGCATCATCACTAAACTGCCCCCCCCCCCCCCTCTACTTTCCGAGTACCATTGCGAATGTAGGTAGATGACTGGTGCTTATGTACAAGAATTATCGATGAACAGATGTACTGCACAAAGTAGACCAGACAGCATCTCTACTCATGAAGTTTGGTTATCTACATATTTCTAGCAGTTTGATCACAGTGTTTAATTTAGTATTACGATTGCCCATCTTTCCCTGCGTGGATGTGGGTCACAGACTATTCTTGAATTGATTAGATAAAGTTGGATATTGAAAGGTCTCCTTGCACTGTCTTTGACCAACCCTCCCTACAAACTGTCTCCTATTTAATTTTCAACTGACCAGAAGTAGGAGGTTATTATACCCATTAAACCCCAGGTCTCGTGAAGGAACAGAGAGAGCTGAATCCGTAACAGGTGTTCAGGGAGACTATTCTACACCAATCGTTCTCACAGCGCATCTCCAGATGCAGACATGTCGAAGAGGTTATCACCCCTCATCGGTGTATGGTAGATATGAAAGTGTTGTGATGATATAACAGATGATCGTAAAGAAGAAATTTGTGCATGATTGAGCTCCAGACGAATGTAGTTTAGAACTGGTAGCACAGTAGATTCATATAAAATATTCTAAATTATTGGTCCTGTGTTTGGTGCCCATACAAGTACGGTATCAGAAAGAGAGAAATGATCGTGGAACATAAACACATTCCAAGGGCTACATGTTCCTGCATTAAACACGCTATAATGCTAGAGCTGTGCTGCTTGTGCCTTCTTAGTCGTGTGGAATACAACGCTGTTAATATTCCAGTGTAATAAAGCGCATGATATACATTCTTTCTGTGAGTTTCTTTATGGTGAACTATGGTGACGCACTGTATGGTGATAAAACTACTACCTATCACGTCAAAGAAGGCATTAATTCTTTGTAACACTCAAACTTTGTAAACACCTGGTGTCATACACCTCTGTAAAAGTATGAAGGCCAAATACAGTTCGGAAATTGTGATCTTTTCACAACAGTCCCATAAAATGGTCGTCAGCAGGCAAAAATGCATACGAAGGAACAGCGACATCTTACAAGGAAATAAGCACTACAGGCAGTGCCAGAGATTGTGTAACAGTCCTACAGTTTACCATTGCCCCTTGTAACCTTCCTCTTGCACACTGAAGTCATGGTCCGATTTTAGGTTGTATTGCTCATGTGCACGATAATATTGCCATCTCCGCTATTAAGGTGTCTTTATGTAGCGCCATTCTACCACCCTCATCCAGAATATGCAGTCCTATTGATTTCGCTAACTTCATATCTCATGGCATTCTTCTCTAATTTTGTATATTTAACTAGTTTTTCGCGATTTTACGTATTTTATCGCTTTTCCCTCAATTTCAACGTATTTCACATCAGTATTTCGTGATGAAATCGGTAAAATTCGAGAAAAACCTCGTATAATGCGTTATTCAATTTTTCGTCAAAGTTTCCCATAGGTGTGGTCGTAGTGCTGACATCCCATGTACTGTCTGATATTCTACAAGAATATTTGCGTTTATTGTACACCAAACTATTAAAAATCCAAAGACTTGCCCTCTCCCTTATGGTCCACATGCATGAATTTTGGATACGCCTATCATTAAAAATATAGTAGCAGTCGATTAGTACCTGTATGAGACTCCACTACATCCATCATCTGCGCCAGCCGTTGAAAAACAATTCCGTGTGCTGATATGATCCATGAGAGAGGCTGTCTGCAGACTCATGTAGTGCAGCTCCCGTGGCTTTAGATATTGACTTGTCTTGTGCAACAAATCGCCTCCTTTGCTTTTTCTAATGTTTAGAATTAGCATTCAGTGTAATAGATAGTCTGAACACAAATCAAATGTGCTAATCAGACCCCTACTGCAAGTATCGAGTCTCAACATCTGCATCTCTTGTATATGCCCTGTGACACCGTTTGACGCTGATCCAAATCATCAACCTCCCTTCACTGGATATTTGTCTGCCGGCATTTACTTCTCACCATTCATAACTTGTAGACTGACCTTAAACCCCTGTCTTCCCTTCATCCTCTGTTAGGACACGACAACACTTAAATTCGTGCTGCTAAAGATCATACCACGTTCGATATAATTTATATTACCAATATTTGTGCAAGACATTTCCAGGGGCAGATTTGGACTCTGGCCACAATCTATTGGTTATGAAATGAAGATTAAAGCTAAAGAAATTGCAAAAAGGTGGGAATTTAAGGACATGAGACCTGGATAAACTGAAAGAACCAGAGGTTGTACAGAGTTTCAGGGAGAGCATAACAGAACAATTGACAGGAATGGGGGAAAGAAATACAGTATAAGAAGAATGGGTAGCTTTGAGGGATGAAATAGTCAAGGCAGCAGAGGATCAAGTAGGTAAAAACACGAGGGCTAGTAGAAATCCTTGGGTAACAGAAGAAATACTCAATTTAACTGATGAAAGGAGAAAATATAAATGAAACAGGCAAAAAGGAATACAAACGTCTCAAAAATGAGATCGACAGCAAGTGGAAAATGACTAAGCAGGGATGGCTAGACGATAAATGTAAGGATATAGAGGCTTATCTCACTAGGGGTATGATAGATACTGTCTACATGCAGATTAAAGATACCTTTGGAGAAAGGAGAACCAATTGCATGGATATCAAGAGCTCAGATGGAATCCCAGTTCTAAGCATAGAAGGCAAAGCAGAAATGTGGTAGGAGTATATAGAGGGTCTATACAAGGGCAATGTACTTGAGGATAATATTATCGAAATCGAAGAGGATGTACGTGAGGTTGAAATAGGAGATATGATACTGCGTGAAGAGTTTGACAGAGCACTGAAAGACCTGAGTCGAAACAAGGCCCCGGGAGTAGACAAGATTCCATTAGAACTACTGACAGCCTTGGGAGAGTCAGTTCTGACAAAATTCTAGCATTTGGTATGAGACAGGCGAAATACCCTCATACTTCAAGAAAAATATAATAATTCCAGTCACAAAGAAATCAGGCGTGGACAGATGTGAAAATTAATTAACTATCCGTTTAATAAGTCACAGCTGTAAAATACTAACGCGCATTCTTTACAGACGAATGGAAAAACTTATAGAAGACGACCTCGGGGAAGATCACCTTGGATTCCATAGTAATGTTGGAACACGTGAGGCAATACCTACCCTACGACTTATCTTAGAAGAAAGATTAAGGAAAGGCAAATCTACGATTCTAGTATTTGTAGACTTAGAGAAAGCTTTTGACAATGTTGGTTGTAATACTCTCTTTCAAATTCTGAAGGTGGCAGGGGTAAAATACAGGGAGCGAAAGGCTATTTACAATCTGTACAGAAAGCAGTTGGCAGTTATAAGAGTCGGGGGGTATCAAAGGGATGCAGTGGTTGGGAAGGGAGTGAGACAGGGTTGTAGCCTGTCCCCGTTGTTATTCAATCTGCATATTGAGCAAGCAATGAAGGAAACAAAAGAAAAGTTCGGAGTAGATATTAAAATCCATGGAGAAGAAATAAAAACTTTGACAGAATTACAATGTCATCGGCGAACGTCAGAGACAGCAAAGGACTTGGAATAGCAGTTGAACAAAATGGACAGTGTCTTGAAAGGAGGGTATAAGATGAACATCAACAAAAGCAAAACGAGGCTGATGCTGAGGGATTTTGATTAGGAAATGAGACACTTAAAGTTGTAAAGAAGTTTTGCTATTTGGGGAGCAAAATAACTGATGATGGCCGAAGTAGAGAGGATATAAAATATAGAATGGCAATGGCAAGGAAAGCGTTTGTGAAGAAGAAAATTTTGTTAACATCGAGTATAGATTTAAATGTCAGGAAGTGGTTTCTTAAAATATTTCTATGGAGTGTAGCCATGTATGGAAGTGAAACATGGACGATAAATAGCTTAGACAAGAAGAGAATAGAAGCTTTCGAAATGAGGTTCTACAGAAGAGTGCTGAAGATTAGATGGGTAGATCACATACTTAATGAGGAGGTATTGAATAGAATTGGGGAGAAGAGGAGCCTGTGGCACAACTTGACTAGAAGAAGGGATCGGTTGGTAGGACATGTTCTGAGACACCGAGGGATCACCAATTTAGTATCGGAGGGCAGCTTTGAGGGTAAAAAACGTCGAGGGAGACCAAGAGATGAATACACTAAGCAGATTCAGAAGGATGTAGGTTGCAGTAGGTACTGGCAGATGATGAAGCTTGCACAGGATAGAGTAGCATGGAGAGCTGCATCAGACCAGTCTCAGGACTGAAGACCAAAACAACAACCAATATTGTCTAGATTCTCCAGTAATAATAAACATGCAAGGTGTACGATTGCTCCTATCACACCTCCTTTTATACTCTAAAAATCCACAGTGATGGCACATGATCACCCCAATGAAACTATTTTGTGAGCTGGATGTCCATTGTACTAATGCACCAATATCGCCAAGGAGGATGAAGCATTTTATGTGTTAATCTGTACCCAGTTATAAGGGGGATATTTCCAGAGTTAGTGTCGAATGTTATGAGATTAGGGCTGCAAGTGTAATATTTAATTCTAATTACAGCGATAAATAAATTTTGCTGGTTTCCTAGGACGACGCGGTTTCGAATGTGAGGCGTGTGCCAGAGGAGGCATGTGGCCAGAACAAATGGGCTTTTCTGGCAATCCGTGGTTACAACGAAAAGTTCCAGTAGGCCAGCTAGTCGGTTATTGCACACAGCTACAGGAGTAAGTCCCAGCCACAGTGCCCTTTCGATAGCTAAACAGTAAACTAATACACAGTGTGCATTGGGCTGTCTCTGTGATCGTATGTGTTGCATGTATTCCCCTTGGAAAATTGAGTCATTCAATATCGATAACTGCCAAGTGTTGGCAATGAACGTGTTGATAACATCCTAATTCCTACCACTCCCATCACTTCCAGACGCCCTCCACGTCAGGGTGGTGCACTCTGGCGGACACACGCGTCCACCAAACTGGCTACGGCCGTCCGACCTCTGAGCGTTGGCGCTGGTTGTTCATGAGGAGATTGTCGAGTGACGTGTGGACACTGGGCATGTGCATTTAAGCGATATCCAACATCTAGCCATGACAACTACTGCTACGGCCTGGATTGTGGTACTTTCTGTGTCTTTGTCCTATCCCCTAACACACCCTTTCTCCTTCTCCTCCTCCTCCTCCTTCCGAATGTAGTGGAGAGAACCAATTTAGGAATTCTATAAAGGTTTAAAAATCCAATCGCAATATCCAATCCCCGTTTAATCAATTTATTGTTGTTGCTTTATTGCGAGCACACATACCAGTCCAAAATCTCCACAGATTTTCTATGGACACAGCATGCAGCTGAGCTGAAATTTGAAATTTTCAGCTACCTCCAGCTTAATGGACTTTCTATAAATGACTTAACTGTATCAGTATACACCAATAGGAGGCAACGGGAATAAATAACAGTAGGGTTCGGAAATTGGGAAGCTGTAGGATCGAATCCCATCAAATATTATAATCCTAGTAATCCACCAATAGAAAGCAACGGAAAACTGTCCCACACGAAGGGCATCGATTTAATTAATTAGACAATCAATCTGATGGAGATATTACCTCACTCTAAGAATTGCACAGGTGGGGTTTACTAGGTAAATGCTGCTTTGTGTGTGATTCGATCCGACCATGGCCAATGGTGCATGCAGTCCTAGCAGGGTTACACTACAGGACATGACCGGTTGTGAGGAGGGGGCGGTGGAGGGAGAGAGAGGGGGATAGGGGAAAGAGAGAGAGCGCATGTGCTTGAACAGGAATTTCTCAGCAATCAAATAATAAAGGACAGCCACCATCAGAAGCTCTTTTGTTTGGGGAATACTGCAACGTCTGCTCTCATAGTGGCCAGTCACGGACCTGAGCAGGGGTAGCGTGGCCTCCACATATAGTAATACGTGGAATGACAAGCCCAATGAAGTGATTGGGCGGGTGGGCTAAAAAAAAAATTCGAAGTTGTTTAATATTCCAAGTATCTTCTCACCCTCAAAGAATTTGTAGGGAATGGAATTTTGTCTATTTAAATATTTAAAGTAAATAAATGAACTATATGATATACACTGCCTTGTATCCCTTAAATTGTTTAAATAAAGAATCTTTCACACATTGTCTTGTGTATGAGAAACTTTTTAACCCTTTATTTGGCAAATGGTGAAAATTAAAAAAAATTAAGTGCTTATATCTATTTATTATACTTAAAGAAATACAATTCAGTCAGTTTTAGAAATTTTTGACAAAAATTATGAAAATTATGAAACGTTGCTTACAAGCAACATTGCCAGCAGTAGATCACACTTATACATATTATAGGAAAAAGGAGTTTGCCGATAACCTGAAGCAAAATGTTTGCCGTACGTGAATAATTTAATTTATAAACACATTTATGCATTCCTGCTGTGTAATAGAAGTGTTTCATTTTCCCTTCTTGTTCTTCTTGCAATGGAATTTTTGGAAACAGTTCCTCTTTGGATCGAAGTACAATACTAGATTGCAATTGGAACACATGACTGTAGAATACTCAGACGGACAATAACGACAACGACCTTTGGGACCGTATACAGGCCAATGCTCCATATTATCAAATCGGACATCTTGTGTAACAGTCGGAGCTGTTGCCTTCCTCCTATTCTTTTATGGTGGTGGTTTGTCTGTTGAAGGTCTTCCTACTTTACTTTTACCTGAAAATATCAAACCATTGGCAGTATCTGCCCTAAATGACTTTGATGAGGTCTTCTTGTCCAGAGATTCTCTTCGAAAAATGCAGGAAAGCATTTAAAACACTCAGATCTAGAATAAATCCAAACCATCTCATGTACCATCGCCTAGTTTTCATTGGTACTCTGTAGAGCTCTATCAGCATACCAGCAAGATCAACTCCTCCCATGTGCTTGTTGTACTGACGTACAATACTGGGACAGGGCACATCAATTCTTTTTTGATTGCTGTCCCATCGTTTTCCTGTTGAGAGTAGTTGGACACCAAAAAACGAGCTTGCAAGTGTCACGATTTTATAGCCTGCCCACCTTACTAAAATGAGGTCTGAGTGACTGTCCTTCCTGTAGTCATAGCTGACTCGTCATTCAGTAACCGCTTCTCGTCATGTAGAGGACAGTTGTTTATTCAGTTCTTCCTTATGGTGCCCATGGACTCATTGTTTGATGTTTTGTAAGTATGTTTTAAGTTCAAGGCTGCAAAATAAATTGTCAAAATAAAAGTATTCCAATTCCATTATTTTCTCGTCATCAGCAAGATCAGTTATCATCCCCTTGCCAGTATAGGGAAGAAAATCATAGACAACTCTAGACACACCAGCACGAACAAAAATCTTAAAACGCCACTTGTGTGGCTTATTTGAATATATTGACGCAAATTACCTGCTCTTGTACCTTTATATGCAACCATCTTCTCATCTGTAGAAAATGCCGACTCTTGTTTCTGCTCACGGCAGTTCTATACAATTGACTCAAGAACAGGTCTTATTTTCAAAAGTCTTTCAGAACAGTTCACAGCATTCTCATTGCTCGTAAAATGCAGGTATCGGCGGAGTTTCTGAAAGCGCTTCAAACTGAAAATGCTGGTGAATTTTTCACAGTTCATTGACTGAGACCAATAGTCAGTCTACTAAGACATAGAAACAAGACCCATGTATATCAGAACACCGAAAAATTGTTCTATTTAAATTAAATTGCTGTTTACTGACGTGTAGTTCGTTGGTCAGAGTTTAAGTTCGTTTCCTGCACAATTAGTTCTGAATCAAAGAATCTTCTGAAATAACCCAGTGGTGTATTGCCTTCATCAGAAAACACAGGAGAGAGACTTTCTGCCCTAGCAGTTGTATCTTCCTTTACCCACATGTAAGTGACTGCTTTTGTAATTTACTTTTTCACTTGACTGCCACTTTCATTAGAAGGATTCACTGCAGAAGGTCCTTGCACATGTTCAGCTTCTGAGATTTCACTTCCTAAATCAGAATCAGTGTCTGGTATAACTTGGTTATGGAACTGAGATTGACGCTCTGGAATATAGTCTGGATCATCATCACTACAGCCTGCAAAAACTTCGAGTGCAGTGTCTTCAGATTCACTTAGATCAGACAAAGTCGGGTTTTCTAGTGGAACTACTATTCCTCTAGCTTTTTTAATTCCATAAAATATTCTGGAATCCATTGCTAAAAAGCCCCTAAAAATAAAAACATCTTCTTTGTCACGCCGTAAACATGTGTAATATACTAATGTCACATGTCCTAACTATAGGCAATGTTGCTCACAGGCAACATAAAAGTTTTATACTACTTACGTATTTCAAAACAAAGATTGAAATATTACTGCTCTAAACACACCTCTGGGTATATCTTGCCAGTAATCATAGCAGTTTTTCTTCAATCTATTTAAATCCACTCTTTTAGAACCAAAATAAGACACCCCTGTTGCTCACACGAGGAGATCTCTGTAACACCACTGCACAAACTGCTATCTCGTGTGGAAAACCTTAAGCTATTACAAAAACTGGCGTTCGCAGTGTGTAAAGGAATGTTGCCTGGAGGCAGTAATGCCAGTGAAATGCACTGGGAAGAGTTTGTTGTCCCATAAGGCCAAGGTAAATTTGATGTTGCTTGAAAGCAACACTGCCAAATAAAGGGTTAAACAATATTCCGTACACTGAAATCAATTTTCCACCTGCTAGCCAATCAATTGAGTCTTTTTCCAGACAAATTCCTGGAGGGGGAGGGGAGGGGAGCTGCCGGGGGTGTCCCCGATAGGGAGGGGTTAATTAATTGGTCGATTTAATTAATTAGTCAAATAGGTCCATATCATAAGTGTGCTTGTATTGAGAGACAATTTCCAGAGTGGTGGTGGAGAAGGAGGAGAAGTGGGGAGTAGGAGAGGGAAGGGAGGAGTGTGGAGGGTTTCTTGGAATGACGGATTATCCTCAGATGGTCATAATCCACTTAGCAAAATAGTAAGTTAAGGACTCGTCAATCAAAAGAGTACAATAGGTTTTCCACTGAATGTATGCTTGCTCCTGATGTAGGCAACCTGCGCTAACAAAATGTGCGGATCCTTTCCTTACCCAACTGCTCCTGTTCACAGACAAATGTGAGTTCACTGGGGAGGGACTGTGTTCTGAATTCGCTAAACAGCCATGCCTGGCAGCCAAAAAGCCCCATGCGAAGCACATTCCGAGGCTTCGGTGCCTGTTGGATATTTGTTTGTTGGCAGGCATTCCAGACTGTCGTGTAACTGGGCCGTACCTCCTTCCACTCTAACTGGTCTTGCATATCTTATGTTTCTACAAAAGATATTGGGGCCGTTCTTGAAAGTTGTGCCACTGATTGCCCATCAGGAAATGTGGTTTAAGCATGATGATGCACCAACTCGCTTGTATCGTGCAGTTCGCAGACATCTGAACAAACGATATGGTGACAGATGGACAGGGCGAGGAGTCTTAACACAAACAAATGTGCTTAAGTGATAAACAGGTGTTCCGTTATGTTTCATTTCGAATTGTTTTGTATTGCCTTGCCGGCCGCGGTGGTCTCGCGGTTCTAGGCGCGCAGTCCGGAACCGCGCGACTGCTACGGTCGCAGGTTCGAATCCTGCCTCGGGCATGGATGTGTGTGATGTCCTTAGGTTAGTTAGGTTTAACTAGTTCTAAGTTCTAGGGGACTGATGACCTAAGATGTTAAGTCCCATAGTGCTCAGAGCCATTTGGACCATTTGTATTGCCTTATGCGTAATTTAATCCCTCAAACAGAAGTGGATGAGTTAAAAATCGAAGTTGAAACCATTGTAGAACTGAAACGGTACATTCCTGGGCATGGGTTTGTACTCAAAATATTCTTTCCTGTCTCCCTTCTAAAAGTCCTAGAAGTTTGTCCGAACACCCAGCATTCAGATTTTTAGTTCGACTATCGATCGTTTATATGCTTGGACAGCGTTTTGTGTTTGTTCTTAGTTTTGACAATTATTAGCGAAAAGTGTTTTACCGTGGAACACACTTCAGACTTTCACACTTTAATAGACCTTTACTCCATTTTGTTATTCTATTTTGAAATGACAGCATTCACTTTAGGAGTGGTGCACTTTCTTTCTGAAATTACAATTACTCTGGAAAAGTAAGATTTTTGACAAATGAGAGACTGTTCCAAGATACAACATGGTCATGTACCTAGGTACAAATATCAGTTCAGATCGTTGCAATCGAGAAAAAATTTTGTCAGTAGTCTATTTCTCTATGAGAAATGTCTTACGTTATTACTCTACTACACAAGAATAATCAGCAAGCGAAATCAATCGTTTTATCAAAAACCAGTTAGAAGTTAACAACGATCTGAAATAGAAGCTGTTGCAGCTATCACAAATTTCCCTTTTCGAGACAGGTAACTTCGTTAATACATTACATAAACTTACTTCTTTTGCAAATCTCATATACTCCATGGTGCAAGGTCTTCCGTTTGAAGGTACGAGATGGTTTGTGACTCACGAACTATAACTTATTCATCCACACGTTATGTAACTAGTCAAAATTTAACAATATTTTATTCGCCACAAAATTCTTTAACCATAGAACAGACAGTATCCTCCAAATATCTTTAATATATTACACAACACTAAATATGTAGAACTCGTTATATTTGCAAACCCTGCAGAAAACAAAACCTCAGGCCCCACAACAGCAGCAGTCGAAAATGCCAGGAACTACTTACCGCGTCCTCTAGTACGCGTTGCTTCATATAGTTCTAAAATCGGTGACTAACTGAAACACCGACCAAGAAAGAAGATGTGCTTGTAGGTACACTATCCTATGCCCCCCCCCCCCCCCCCTATTCTCATATTGTCATAAATGGAGCACCAGAAACCGATATTGCTTACATACAGTTGTAGTCAGTTTCGTATTCTAGGATCCCAGTCACATTTCTTTGGAATAGTAAATAGCGTTTTCAGGAGCTCTTAATTTTAGTCTCTGAAAGTAGCGGTTCACATGCGATTAACTTTAATCTTCAGCATATACTCGACAAATGAAGATCAAGTACTTTCAACTAAATTCAGTCCTTCATACAATAAAGCAGCCGCCACAGTGGTATGGAATCAGCTCCCGTGGTCTCACTTCACCCCAATAGACCCCGTCAGACCTTTTTCGTTTTCGATTATAGTGCTTTGCGAAACTCCGGGTCAAAGTAACTTTCACATGTTGTGTCACTGTCAAGCAAAATAGAAATAATTGTTGCTGCATGGTACAGATGGTAACAAAGAAACATGCAATGATACGAACATAACTGACGTTTTTGTTCAAAGACAGTAGTCACATTGCAAAAGGCAGAACGTGTTCTCCATAAAGCATGTGATCACCAAACACAGCTATGCGTGCTCTGTAACCAGCTCCCAAGCTGGGCACGAGGTTGGTAAGGAAATGTGGTAGAGCGTTCCATTCCTCAACAAGTTTGACTGAGAACTCTGGATGGTCGGTGGAACATGTAGGCGAGCTGCGGTATGCATCCCCAATGCATAACGACGTGGCCCACGGGGTTTAAGTTTGCCGAACATCCACTCATTCAAAGACCTCCTACATCAGTGCTTTCGATGCGATCACGCATTGTCGTCCTTAAAAGTACAGTGACGGTCGCATACAGCCTGAAAAGATACGCATTGGAAACGAATGCAGTGTCACAATGCCGCTGACCTGCGAGTGTACCATGATCAATTTGCCCAACCAACGGTATGCCTCTCCAAAACATAACACGTGAGCGCATCGGAACGATTATATGGAGAATTCTCGTCGTACCCTCATATGGCCAGAAGTGGGAGCACGTAATGCACCCAGGAACGTCGCCGAATTTCAAGATCACTTACTGCCCTCCAGTTTTTGAGGGGCAAGACGACCCGCAAATAATAATTATAACCTCTTCTATTCGTAAGCTGTTCATCGCAAGGAGACGGTATTTGCGTTGTGCACAGCGATGAACGATCAGTTACTTAACACATTTCGCTCGTCTTGTATGATTATAGAGATCGTTTATTTATTGGCGGGAGATAGTAATTTCGATTTTCCCTTGGTTTGTATTGTTTCAAGATACAGAGATCACAGCTTCCGCAGCAAAAGGAGCAAAAAAGGTCATGCGGACATATGGCCGGAAATGCGTTCCCAGTGAGGTAGGCCATTTTGATGGCGAAGGTAAGAGATCATTATCAGAGAAGGTATCAATGACACTTGAGAGCGCACCAGACGAATGGGAATGTTCTGCCTCTATCAGTGTTCCAGCTGCACACTCTAGGGGGCGCAATGTTATCCACGAGGGCGGTGCACTCGCACTTTGTTATCAGGGGCAACGGCCGTGCACCGCAAAGTTATGTGCAGACTATGAACGTAACTATACAGCCGATTTTGGTAGGCTTTACGTTAGTCAAATATTCGAATCAGTTACATTTTTTGAAAATTTGAAGCAAGCCATGTTAATAAGCCAGTATCTTTCACTACTACCTCATTTATCGCTTTCGCCGGCCGTTGTGGCAAATCGTTTCTAGGCGCTTCAGTCCGGAACCGCGCTGCTGCTACGGTCGCAGGTTCGAATCCTGTCTCGGGCATGGATGTGTGTGCTGTCCTTAGAACTACTTAAACCTAACTACCCTAGGTCTATGGGACTGATGACCTCAGATGTTAAGTCCCATAGTACTCAGAGCTATTTGAACCATTTATCACTATCTCTGTTGGTGTCTCGTTGTTTACATTGACAATAATTCATTAAGATCTTAAGAAAGAACTAATTCATTGACCGGAGACTGTTGAATGACGGAAGTCTGTCACCTGTCATAATGTTTTTATTGTACACTAGCTGACAGCCGGCACTGCCGGTCGGGGTGTTCACTTTGCCAGTTTTCCACAACGAGGAACCTTGCACGCACACCTGCCAGTAGGCTCGGCGTGGGATGATGCGCTTGGCACAGCTGCTTCAAGTATCTGCACGCCTCTGTGGCGAGGCCTACAACCGTTTGCGCCTCATAGTTGAAAGCTGCCAAAAGCGCTGCCTGGAGTCACTTTACTCGACTGCACGAGTGGCTCGGCAGTAAAGAGTCCTACAACGATGCATTCATGTAGGCGCATTCAGCGGCGTATGTCGATACCGTCAGCAAAATATGTTGCTAACAAAGTGAGCAGCAAGGATAAATATAAACATTAGGCACACTCCAGCAGTTCTTCACACATCTTGGTGTTCATGACGTCGGATCTCCCGAATTATGTGTGGCATCATGATATAATTTTGTATGTGCCTTTCGCTTCGAATGTCTGCGAAATTTGTTACGAATAGAGTTAGTAGTGCAGAAGCAAATTTCAACATCAGGCATGGTGCGGCTGATTTTCATGCATCTCATTGTTTATGATGCCGCACCTCCTGAATTATGATTGTTACCTGTCAGTAAGGGGTATGTGCACAAACTTTGGTCCATATCAGTCCAGTGGTCTAGGGGGAGATGTGCCACATACGTACATACATCAATTTTTTGTAATATGTGTGGGTTCTTTCCACGTAAACAGTGCAGTTACAATCGTCTACTGTGTGTATCTGAATAACCCAATTCCTTCTGTCCTTCACTTGAGACAGTTCCACACCACCAGTCAGAGACGTTAATCTCACCCACCGTTATCTAAGATTAACACAGCTATTTCATGGAGACTACGAAAATATTCAGATTTCGTAAGTCCCCCAAATAAAAAATAAGAGTAGTCATAACAGTTATGAGAGAACTAGTTCTGTATTTGTTTTTCGCATTTACCACTACATATTTCCCGTGTGTCTTTCCTAAAATAAGCTCGTATAGCATATTGAAATAGTACTGTGTTTACGACACAATAAATTCTTTTAAAGCTGAGGGCCTCCTGAGCTAAATGAAGAAGAGAGTTTCAACTACAGGGTGAGGCATAAGAAAGAGCGATTTTTGAAAAGCTGTTAAATAAAGACACTTTTTCTATTTCATAATCTTAAAATATACGAAAAAGTGTTTTCTGTAACAGTAAAACGTCAGTTACTTTTTCACCGAGCGAGGTGGCGCAGTGGTTAGCACACTGGACTCGCATTCGGGAGGACGACGGTTCAATCCCGTCTCCGGCCGTCCTGATTTAGGTTTTCCGTGATTTCCCTAAATCGCTTCAGGCAAATGTCGGGATGGTTCCTTTGAAGGGCACGGCCGATTTCCTTCTCCATACTTCCCTCACCCGAGCTGGCGCTCCGTCTCTAATGACCTCGTTGTCGACGGGACGTTAAACACTAATGTCCTCCTCCTCCTCAGTTACTTTTTCAAGATAACTGTCTTATTATGGCGTCCGCTTAGAAGCACGCATTCCTCCAGCCAGACCTTGTACTGGCTCATCACACTTCCTGTCGCATCCACTCTTTCAGGGCTTCAGTTGTTCGAGGTGGGTTATCTTGCTAAACTTTCCGCTTCAGACAACCCCAAAGAAAATGTCACAAACATGTGTCGTCCAGTGAACGAGAGGGCCATGCAATGTACCCATTTCGGGAGGCCATATCTTTGGAAACAAACGACTGACTATATTCATGATTACTAGCGTATCTCTGCGAAGTCAGTGTTACAACTTAAAAATCGTTTGGCCTTATGATCCCTAATTGAAGACATTACGAACCACACAGTAACTTTTGCCCAGTGCAGTGGTTGCTGATGCAGTTCTCTAGTATTAACGTCACTGCAAAATCGAAAGTTCTGCTTGTTCACATAACTGGAGAGACGGAAGTGAGCTTCATCCCTCATCCACAAACGGTTTACAATGTCCTGGTCCCGAATAATCATGACCAAAACTTTTAATCAGAAGCGGCTGCGGATCACATAATCTATTCCCTTAAGGACCTGTACCGTTTAGATTTTGTAGGGGTGAAAGTGCAAATCCTGCGGTTAAATCCTTCCTACCGTTCTCTTTGAAATCCCAAGTTTAGCGCGCGTTTTTGCAACTTCACAGGTTCAAATGGGACCGCGCAAACTGCGACGCGACGCGACTGGGACGCGACACGCGCCTGCGCCAGGTCGCGCGGCTTTGTGGTAGCGGCGCAGTTTCTCGCGCCGCGCGTCACGCGGGTACTGACGGATGTGTGAGGCGGGGAGCGGGAGGGCAGTTCTGCCATATACTCACTTCGGCATGGCGCATACGGACAGTGGAAGTATTGTCCATCCGAAGAGTACGGCCTGTAATGTAAACTGAAGTTTTCTATCACTGAGCATTATTCTTTTTTTCGCTGTTTAAGCGCTCCGTCCATTTTCGTTAGCACGTAATAGTTTTCATTTACATACATATGTACAGTTCTTTTGTTTTGTTTATTCTTTGTCAAAAAACCCAATGCACAGTTCAATAACCGGTGAGCCATTAGCCACTGAAAGTATATCGTTTGCCTCCACAATTTTTTCAGAACGTAAGAAGGGACAGACGATTTACCGTGAGGGTAGTGAATAAGGAAGTAAGGAATATTATAAAATCGTGTCATCTAGAAGGAAGACAGGAAAGTAAAACAAGGTTACCTACTTGCTGCCTCTTATGCTGAAGTATCTCTGCGATCCATTACAAAAAGTCGGAAACGCATAATTTCCACAGGTATGACCCCTTTGCGCTCCTGGTAAAAAGCGTCCGAGATAGTAAAACTTACGTACTTCATATCATCATGTGGATATGGGTCTAATAAGAGACGTTAAACTTCGTACATGTGGACGTGACATTTCCATTGCAAGCCCGAAATAGTCGAGAAGCCCTCGTAAATAACGATGTTTTAATCGGCTCGTCGTGACGAGGAAAAGTATTTCAGTGGTTGCATACACGCTATCAGCATTAATAAACTAATTACACAACAGGCTACACAAAGGAATTAGTGGTCGGTACTATTATAAAAGTAGGAATATCCTGAAAGAGTGTGGTGATATGTAGAAATGTAATGGTGACAATGTTTTCGGAACGATGTGAACTCTTCCTCTCACAAAGCATACTTGCTGGCTTCCGCATTCCTGTCGCGCGATTTATTCCCAGCTGCTGACGATACACTGGCCATTGTGTTGTGCCACGTATCAGTTGTTTACTTTTCTCAGTAACAACTATTTTATTCGCGAACCACGGACTGTCAGTTTGGCAAGGCGTTGGTGAGGAACCGGCATCAGTAGTGTGCGTGGTATCCCGCCTGAAGACCACGCTCTTCATTACTTTGCTATTGCTCAGATGAAGGAAAGGAATAAAACTCTTTGGTAAGTTTCCATTTCAGTCGCTCGGTTTTAAAAATAAAATGGGTTGTGAGATTCAACAAAAATTCCAACAGAATTAGCGATTTATTTTCGTGTGAGTTGTTAACCTCGTCTCATTCGAAGATGCAATACCATTTGCGAGTAACGGCCACACTTCTCTTGTTGAAGGGTTTGAGAGCACTTCTTTTGCCAAAACACAATATGATTTGCATAAACTCATTTTTGCACCAGTTATTGTGACACACTGTTTTAGAAATCTGTCTCATTAAACAAGTAACTGGCGACCAGAGAGCCGAATATCTTATCAAAAAACTCATTGTGACGGTTTGTGGCAACATAAGAGAAGAAATTTCATGTTTACTTTCATATTAGGACACTCTTGTCTCACTAGCTGTCGATAACTCTAAAAAAATTAGACAGTGGAATGAAAAAAAATAAATAAATAGGGAAGTGTAACTACTGATATACCGTGATAGATAAGAAAGCTCAGTGTGTTTACGACGTGGCAAAATATGGTTCAAATGGCTCTGAACACTATGGGACTTACAATCTGAGGTCATCAGTCCCATAGAACTTAGAACTACTTAAACCTAACTAACCTAGGGGCATGACACACATCCATGCCCGAGGCAGGATTCGACCCTGCGATCGTAGCGGTCGCGCGGTTCCAGACTGAAGCGCCTAGAACCACTTGGCCACACCGGCCGGCGTGGCAAAGTACTCTCTTCCTTGTTTCATCATTAACCAAAATCTTGTTTCCATGTCTCGAGCGGTTTAGGAAATACCAGTGATGTAGGAATATTTCATTCCCGTGGCGTAAGATTCTGAGTGAATGCTCTACATGGGATCCATTTTCTCGAAATCGAAGACAGATGGAGACCTCCTCCTAAGTCTAAACAAAAATTTAATATGTTAGCTGAATTTCATACTCATAAACATATGGTGTAATACGCACCAAACGCTAAATCATAGCGCCCTCTATTTTTCATTGCAAACTTTTTGAGTTTTGCGTAGTGACTTACTAAAATGTGTAGATCACAGTAAGCATGACTATTAGCCAGATGATAGGCACTTGGCCAAGAAGTTCACACGTAAAGCCACAAGTACGGAAAAAAATCAAATATTTTCAGTGAATAGTTTCTGTAAATTATTAGAGAAAGATAAAAAGGTGCGCGCGCTTCGGTTCTGTCAGCGCAGAGCGTCGCCAGTCGGCGCGTGCTAAGTACGGTGTACGTGTCGCAATATGCACTGCAGCCGCGCGACTCGTGCGGCACGTGCGTGTCGCGCTGTAGTGTCGTGTCAAATCACACGTGCTATACGCGTTTCATTTGGCGTACACGTTCGATGTTTTTCAGGCGAGCGCACAGTTTTTGGTCTCCCAGTTGGCGCTGTCTCCTCAATGTTCCCCAGCCACTTTCTAATCGCCCAGGCAGGTGCACCGGCCGATTTCGATTAACGCTGAAGTGGTTGCGGATTGCACGACGTGCTAGCTGGTACGAACTACCGTTTTGATAAAAATGCTTTGACAGTGTACGCTCCATTATGACTAAATGCTATTTCGCGTCAAACGTAACTGAAGCTATCCCCTCCACCTCTATCCGACGCAGCTTGATTCACTCGCTTTTTAAAATCGCTAAATATTATATCTCACTGTGCATAAAACTATAAAAAGGTAGCACGTGCAAGAATGTAATGAATCATGAAGAAATCCCAAGAAAGATCATCGAAATGCCAGCAAGATTATTACCGAAGTAGACGCCTTGTGATTAACGGAAGAACCTTAACTTGGAAGCCACGGTCACATTATTTGCTACTTGTGGATGTCTGCTCATGTCCGAGAAAAGTGAACTAATAATACAAATTAAGCCCATAATACTGAAGTAGCCAGATCAGTTATTCATGTTTTCCGAGTGAGCTACGTGGTGTGCTTACAATTTAAAGCCACAGTGGCCACAAGACGGCAGCCTTTTCTGATGAACGGAGTGCTCCAGTATTCATCTACAGACAAGAAAACGAAGTAAACGCGCTCTCATACGGCTTCTATTTGACTTTCTCTGCAGGAAAGCCACAACAAACGACAAGACTAAAGAAATACTTGCATTAAAGTCTATGTCCATTCTGTTTGAATGTTTTTTGTTTTGTCATATTTTGCCTGATAAAGAGGTGATAGCTCGAAACGCGTTGCAATATTAAATAATTTAAGTAAGTGAACTGGTAGGAATTTCTGAAAAACCTGTTTGTAAAGTCCTGTGATAATATTCTTTTGTACTCGCTTCGAAAGATGTATTCGAATCCAGACCGATTGCTTCGGTTTACGCTTTCGACGACACCACCTCAGAATGAGTTTTTGATGTCGCCGTAGAGAACGTCACAACTACTTCTCACCTCAGGTTGTGTACAAAACGGTGGGACCCCGAGTGAGTAAACAAAAGAGTTACTATAACGGATTCAGTTTTTAGACTACAATAACGCACCGATAACTGATTACCGCCCGAATGCACGGTTATTGGTTGCGGGACTGAATTAACGCAAAAGATAACAACAGGAACGAATCGCCTTACGTAACAGGTTAAAGAGTGACTGATACGGCGCACTCGGAGTGTCTCTTAAAAACAGTGTAAATTACCAGTCTGTGTGAGAGGATCTCTTGAAAAATACTCAGCCAGTAAGCAACTACGTCGTTCCACTATACGAAAGGTATCGACTGCCTTTATTACCTAATTCTGCCTCAAGTAAAACGTGTGAAAATTTAATTTTATTTACGTTTCGTACTCCTAACACAAAGTACCTCTTAGAAAGCCACCGAATGATTTTATAAAATAAGGGCAACAAAATATATTAGGAAAATACTTTAATCGGTCTTCATGATCAACTCCATTAGCCACGATACACTTCTGGCTACATTTATAAAGCTGGAACTGTTTTTCGGACAGATTGAAGCATTACCGCCACACTACTTCGGATGTCTGTTCGGATACCAACCACACAGCTATACCCAACTACCGTAAAGGCTACCTAAACCGTTCTGGATTGAACTATTAGTACTACGTTTTTTTGAGGATCAACCTCAATAACCACGAGGCTAACGATGTAGCTTGGATTCTTATGGGAAACCATTTCGATAAGGGAGAAACCACGAATAGATCTTACATCAAACCTCCTCCATCCTTTCTGGTGCGATAGAAACGCTTGCATATAATTTTATATGCAGGGAACAAAACCAGATCTAGACATAGGGTGGAAAAAAGTTAGCATAAATCAAGAGAACCACCCACAACGTTAATAAATATTGACGGCATCTTATGTTCGTCACTCTTCTTTCAACCTGTAGTGCAAAGTGTCGAATATTTGGAGAGGTGGGGCTGTCCACCAAAACAAGAAAAAAAATCCATTACACGTTGTAACATTACAGGACATATTGGGACATATTGAAGTATTCGATACTGTAGACTTTTAGGGGATGTCGATACAGATATGCAAAATGTAAAGGGAAACTTTGGTGGTGTTTAAATATTGTGCTGTGTCAATATTAGGACTTTTGCACAGAAAGAACAAAAATAGAATTAATGTAAATATATATTAGTGTTAGTAATCTATTTTCATTCAATTTTGTAATTATATTTCATTTTGTAAAAGAAAGACTCACTGTTTGCTGTAGCTCTGATTAATTGTATAAATTATCAGTTTTGAGCTAAATTATTTCGTATAATATGGACAAGATACTTTTAAAAACTCTCCAGCTAACGAGAAAGTCTGTAAATGAACGTTTAATGCACACTTCTGGAACTTTCAATGGAGAAATTCTATATTATGATCGCAAAAATACGAAAACTTGTGAAAACTGTTTCATAACCTAATTTCGAAAGACGATTTGTATCAAGAAATATTGCTAAAAAGATTTATTTACGTTTTGAAACACGATTTAAATCATTTTACATATAAATAGTTGTTCTAAATCACTCAAGAAATATCCAGAATCAAATGTCAAAATATTTCTGGAAACACCGGTACAAATCTGGTGAAGGTTATCCAGAAGCTGGTAGAAAAACGTTATGAAATCTATTTGTAAATAATGCTTGTAAGAATTTATATGTACTGATCCTCTTCCTTACTTTAATCTGTACTAAAATTCTGTAATGTCTAATTTAGTTTTAAGTCGTGAATTGCTATCGTATTGTAAACAAAACATTGTCAAAGACTCTCATTGTTTGGAAAGATATTAATACACCTAGGAGTTGTCAGTTGCCAGTTCGGATATGCAGTGCGGTTAGCTTGGAGAGTCAGTTATTGAGTTTGTGAAGTCTGTCAGTTCTGTTTGTATATAAACGTCTGTAACGAAGAATTACTTGTTGTCGTCAATATGAACTCAAGACCTTTTGCACAAAGGAGACACCTCCTAATGCAACGTTTTAACTTGGTGTTGAGGAGCTGAAATGTTATAATTTGGTGCAGAAAGTCCTGGGACGTTATAATTTGGTTGAGGAAGCTGGGATGTCATAATTTGGTGGAGGCGCTGGAGCTGGGATATTTTAATTTGGTGGAGGAAGCAGACGATTTGACGACCACCTAGTGATTCTTCTAAATAAAATACGTCTCTTCTGGGATCACAAGAAGTAAATACGTCGATTCTGGGGTCACAAGAAGAGGAGTGAATCAACCGAGTGAAACCATCCTGGAATTGAAGAAATTTCGCAAAACACGGACACCAACGACCGCCGACGGACACTAAGATAAGTAACTGCTTCCTAAAATAATGGAAAAAGACGCAGATTTCAGTACTGACAGCGGTGTAGCGAGTACACCTATTAGGGAAAGTGCTTCTGACAGTGTAATAATGTTGGAAATGTTAATACAAATGTTTTCAGAGTTAAACTCGAAGATGGACGATTCTCGTGCCGAATTACGTCAACAAATTGAACAGACACAACAACAGATGGACAGGTCGATTTCGAAGGCTGTGTGTGATTTAAAATCAGAAGTAAACTCAAATACAGAACAGATTGCTCACACTAATCAGGTTCTCGAAGAATGGCGAATTACTTTTGAGTCAAACCAAAAAGAACTTAGTTGTCGTGTGGACACGGTTGAGTTCAAAATTTCTGTCCTTCAAACTGATTTAAGTAACAAAATTTTAAATAACCAGTCAAAACTTAAAAAAGTTGTTGATTTTGTAAATGAGGAAAATTCTCAATTGAGAAATGAATTTGACCAGACAAAACGATTTTTTGAAAACGAAATTGAATCTTTCAAATCTGATACGGAATCTGATACGGACAAAAAGGTCACAGAAATTTGTAGTAGAGTAGGTAATGTCGAAAAAACTGTAGACAGAAAATTTGTAGAAATACAAGAAACTATGTTTCAAAAAGGTTTTAGTAATAGTTGTAATGGGATATGGGGAAATTTTCCAATTAAAACTTATCCCGGTGACAAGAATATACACCCAAAAGACTTCATGCTATTCTGCAAGGAGCAGTTCACGTCCATAATGACAGATAGTGTTAAGATAAAATTTGTAAAGAAATTACTTGATGGTGAGGCGCTTTCGTGGGCCAATCAGAATTGTTATGCGGAAATGTCCTTTGAAGATTTCGAAAAAATGTTTTCTAACCAAATTTTGGTCTGAAACTGAGCAAGCTCGAATCAAAAGTGAATTCTTGAATGGTCCTAGTTACAGAGAATCTGATGGGTCAATGAAAGCCTATTGTGAGAAACAGTTGCAAAAATTAGTGCATCTGGATAAGCCATTTGATGAGCTAACTCAAATTGATGCACTAAACCGGAGACTTCCGAAAAGAGTACAATGGGGTTTAGTTTATGGTCCAGATGAGTCCATAGAACAATTCTTGAAATATGTGGACAAACTTGATAGAGCCTTTGAACAAAACAACACATTCAACGACTTTGTAGGTTCAGCACACAGAGGGTGGGAACCGAACCGTGCTAATAATAACAGTAATAGTGAACGAAGAAACTTTAACAACAACAGGGATAATTATAATAGCAATGACAGAAGAAATTTTGGTAGGAATGATCAGCACTTTAATTCAAACAGAGAATGGGAAAATCGAAACAGGTCCTGGGGTAATGACATGAGAGAAGGTAACCCGAGGCAGGGAAACGACAGACATAGGCCTTTAAACGACTAAATGCTCCACTGGGAGTCTGTCAGTTTGAGGCAAGGAATTTTCAAAATCAGGCTAATTTCACCCGGAACAGACAGCACTATAATCAGAGACCTAACCAGTATAGACAGTATGCTATGATCGATCTGTAGATAGAGGTAATGAAAAAATTAAATTTGACAGGAAATTTTGGAACGTCATCAGAGAAAATACTAGAAACAACTGTAATAGGAACCAGGCTACCGTTGATGAAGTAGGCCTAGAAGATGATATAATTGCAAATTTATATAATCAAGAAGAAGCACCTAATGCTGAAATGAAAGGTAAGAATAACTTTGATAATTTTGGATTGTACAAACTTATGTGTGGTGATGTTTTAGATGTAAGTTGTCATAATGATGTTCGTACTGAAGTTTCTGGAGAGTCTGATATTCATGTGGATGTGGTTGGTGAAGATGGTGTTGTGAGTAATGTTGGTGATACTAGTAGTGTTTGTAGTGTAAGCTCAGGCAATGATGATGATAATGTTGATGATAAGGCTAATGGTGATTATGTACTAGAAGATTTTGATGGTGAATTGGATGGAATAGTTTATGTTGAGGTTAAAGAGAATGTTATAAGCAATAGTGTTGAGAATAGTTGTGCCAGGAACTCTAACTACATTCCACATGAGAATCAGATTGTGCCAGTTCAGCTTAGTAATACATCAGGAGACAGGGGGGTTGATTGTGCTGATGCATCTGTGATTATTTTGAAATCTATTTGGGACAAATTTAAAGATTACAGTGATGACAATGATGTTAAGATCAAATTAAGGGAAATTTGTGAACCAGTTTCTGCTTTTAAGCCTAATGAAATCATCAAACGGGGTACTAGTCAGGATGTGAGTGAGGTAAATAGTAATCCAGACATTCCAGTAAATTCCAGTAGACCTAGAAGTTTGAAGAAAGTATTGCCTAATAAAGAAAACCTAAATATGGAACAGAGGTATGATGAGATAGCAGAAGATCTTTTGTATGAAGAACAGGAAGAAAGGGAAAACACCACTATGGGTTGTCCATACATAAAAATTAAAGCTGCAGGTTGGGAAGGGTATTTTTTGATTGACACATGGAGTCCAATTAGTGCCATTTCAAGCAAATTAAGAGATATAATTAACCATGATCCTGACTTTGTTGAATTACCAGTTGTTGGAATAAAAATTAGAGGCATTACTGGCAAACTGAGCAAAATTGTTAATAGACAGATGCTGTTGTCCTTCAGTATAAATGATGTACAGTTTACTCGAGGATGTCCTGTAATAAGTGACCTAAATGAGAATGTACTGTTGGGTATGGACTGGATATTAAAAGCTAATGCAGCATTTGATTGGGAAAAGAGTTTGTTTACCTTTATTGATCCTAAGACGAGAGTATGTTCCAGTACTGACATGTCGGTTCAAAACTGTGCTGATAAGGGAATTGAAATTAGGGACGTTACATTTTCTAAAGACAGTGGTTATTGTGTAGAGGAAATTACTGAGGATTATGATGATGGAGAATATGGGGATATAGTTCAAGAAAAATTATGGGAATCAGATAATTTGAACCAAGAACAGAAGGTAGAGTTAGAAAGATTATTGTGGAATTACTGTGATGTTTTTGATGATAGACCTGGCAGAGTAAAGAATTACCAATGTAAACTCAGGTTAAAACCACATGAGCCATTCTTTATAAAACCTTATAGTGTACCCATTGCAAAGAGAAAAGATGTAGAAAAGGAACTTCAAAAGATGGAAGAGTGGGGCATCATTGAGAGAAGTAAGAGCCAATACAATAATCCTTTGGTAGTGGTTGCAAAACGTGATGGCAGTGTCAGGCTTGTACTAGATTCAAGACACCTAAATAAGTATGTGGAAAGAGAGACCGATCATCTCGAGAATATAGACGTACTACTTCATAAATTTGAAAGAATGAAATACATGACCAGTTTAGATCTCACACCAGGATTTCACCAAGTAGAATTAGAAAATGATTCCAAAAAGTATACTGCCTTTTTGTATGGGGGAAGATGTTACCAGTATTGTGTGGTACCATTTGGGCTGAATGTCTCAGTAGCCGAATTCATTAGAGCAATTGACTTTGTTTTGGGAAAAGATCTTTTATCAAAATTAACTGTGTATGTAGATGACATTTTGATCACTGGAGAAACTTGGGAAGAACATGTTAATACTTTGAGGGAGGTTTGCAATAGATTAAGGAAAGGGGGAATGTCACTTAAATTATCTAAATGTAAGTTTGGTATGAAAAAATTGAAGTTTCTGGGGCACAGTATTTCTGAGGAAGGTATTTTGCCAGATCCTGAAAAACTCAAGGCAATTCCAAAATTCCCAATTCCAAAAACCAAGAAACAACTCAAGTCAATTTTCGGGATGTGCGGTTACTACAGAAAGTTCATTAGTACCCAAGCTCTAAATGCTCCAAGTCTTAACAGATTGCTGAAGAAAAACGCAATGTGGGTTTGGGATCAGGAATGTGAAGCGGCTTTTGAAGAAATAAAAACACAGTTATGTAACAGTAATATTTTGTACCGTCCTGATTTAAGTTTACCTTTTTGCATTATGGCAGATAGTAGTGATTATGGCCTAGGTGCTCACCTTTTCCAAGAAGTAAATATAAATGGGAAAATAGAACACAGGTCTACTGCTTTTGCTAGTCGAACCTTGAAAAAACATGAGAGGCAATACACTGTTACCGAGAAAGAGCTTTTGGCCATTTACTGGGCATTTTCTAAATTCAGAAATTGTTTATTGGGAAACCAGGTAGTTGTCTACACAGACCATAAGGCATTTATTTATATTGAAGAATGTAGGTTGCATCATGGAAGGATTACCAGGTGGGCACTCTTGTTACAACAATTTAATTACTCAATAAAATATCTTAGAGGACCCGATAATGTAGTTGCTGATGCTTTATCTAGCCTACCTGTGGGGGCTGACTTTGAAGATGACAGTGGGGAATGTGAAAAAGAATTCACAATTATGTATTTAAGAGGGGTGGACAATGAACAAGAAATCAGAGACATTTGTAATGACATCCGACAGAATCAGAAACACGATGAGAACTGTAAACTGGTCAAAAGTTATTTAGGGAAAAAGGGACATGAAAAAGTGGGAGATTATTACAAAATCTACAAAGGGATTCTATTCAAGAGAAACAGTGTACATAGCGATGTATGGAAATTATGTTGGCCTGAATAGTACATCAATGTACTCATCAAGTACATTCATGAAAGTTTTGGTCATTGTGGGATTCAAAAGTGTATCCAGAAAATCCAAGAAAATGTGTACTTTAACAACATAGCCAGGAGGGTTAGAAAAATTTTAACGGGTTGTGACAGGTGCCAAAGAGTAAAAGTATCCTACCAAACTTGTCGAGGATTGATTCAAAACATCTTACCGAAAGAACAACACGAGTTTGTCGCTGTCGACTTATATGGACCATTACCAAAGACCAGAGGAGGCTATTGCTACATTTTTGTTATGGTTGATGTTTTTTTCAAAATTCATTAAGTCATACCCTCTTCGCAAGGCAAACAGTAAGAGCATTATTTCAAAAATCAGAGGAGACTATTTTGGCAGGGTTGGAAAACCTCAGAAAATCTTATCAGACAATGGGACTCAATTTACTTCTGGAGTATGGAAAGCTTTTGTTGAAGATGAAAATATAAGTCACATTCTTATTTCAGCTTATCATCTGTCAGGAAACCCTTCGGAGAGATACATGAGGGAAATTGGGCGATTCTTTAGAACCTACTGCAATACTGATCATGCTAGTTGGATTGACTATGTTGAGAAATTCGAAGATGTTGTGAACAGCCTACAGCATTAGTGTTTTCGCCGTATGAAATACAGTATAATAGCAAACCACCACATCCAATTAGTGATTTCATTGATTTTCCAGTCTGCAAACCATTAAGTACTCAAGAGAGAGAGGAAATAGTGAGAAAGACCATGAAATCTCAAGGTGATAAGAGGAAATGTAGACATGACAAAAGATTGAAGCCTACTCAATTTAAAATTGAAGACTTGGTCCTTGTTGAAACACAAGAGAAGTCTAAAGCCATCAGTGGTGAATTAAAAAAGTTTTTTGACATATATATTGGAATTTTCAAGATTCAGGACAATCCTCATCCGAATGCTTACCATCTAGTCTACCCAAATTCTGGCAGACTGTTTGACCTACGAAACGTGACCGAACTGAAATTGTACAAAAAAATGTAAAAAAGTATTTTAGATAATAGATGTTTATAGACTTTTATATGTAATCTTACCAGGATATTTTTGTATACTTTGTTATGTTGTATTTATCTGATTCCTCAGGGGAGCATACATTCTTTGTGTGCTAAGTGTTTGGCGAGCACTAGGTCCCCTAGCTATGCAATTGTCATATTTCATGTTCGTATTCTGGCATTGCATCTTACACTTATTCTGTGATCCTGTATAATCAATTTTCTCCACCTGTCAGTCTATCCTCTCTTAGCTTTAAGAAATTATTTAGAGTAAATTTTCTTGAGTAATTAGACTTTAGAGAATTCAAATTTCTGTGTCCTTAAAAACCGGTGCACCGACTATTAAATGCTTTTGCTAATGTTTAACTGGGTTTGACCACTGTGTGCTGTATATTCATAGCGGACTGTGCTATTGCAGCCTGTGATAGCATGCAGTGTATATGGAAACCATACGGACTGTGAAGATGAGACTGAAATACAGTGTGCGGCATTGAGGTATACCGACCTTTAAGGAAGAAGATCACTGACCTTCAAGAAAGAAGATCACCGGTCTTCAAGAAAGAAGACACCAAAGATATGTGTAAAACTTTTCTGTTTTGTAATGTAAGGACATCAACCCTTCCGTGTTTCACGTGGAAGTGCTGATGGGGGGGTTGTGTAACATTACAGGACATATTGGGACATATTGAAGTATTCGATACTGTAGACTTTTAGGGGATGTCGATACAGATATGCAAAATGTAAAGGGAAACTTTGGTGATGTTTAAATATTGTGCTGTGTCAATATTAGGACATTTTGCACAGAAAGAACAAAAATAGAATTAATGTAAATATATATTAGTGTTAGTAACCTATTTTCATTCAATTTTGTAATTATATTTCATTTTGTAATAGAAAGACTCACTGTTTGCTGTAGCTCTGATTAATTGTATAAATTATCAGTTTTGAGCTAAATTATTTCGTATAATATGGACAAGATACATTTAAAAACTCACCAGCTAAAGAGAAAGTCTGGAAATGAACGTTTAATGCACACTTCTCTAACTTTCTATGGAGAAATTCTATATTACGATCGCAAAAATACGAAAACTTGTGAAAACTTTTTCATAACCTGATTTCGAAAGACGATTTGTATCAAGAAATAGTGCTAAAAAGATTTATTTACGTTTTGAAACACGATTTAAATCATTTTACATATAAATAGTTGTTCTAAATCACTCAAGAAATATCCAGAATCAAATGTCAAGATATTTCTGGAAACACCGGTACAAATCTGGTGAAGGTTATCCAGAAGCTGGTAGAAAAATGTTATAAAATCTATTTGGAAATTATGCTTGTAAGAATTTATATGTACTGATCCTTTTACTTAATCTGTACTAAAATTCTGTAATGTCTAATTTAGTTTTAAGTCGTGAATTGCTATCGTATTGTAAACAAAACATTGTCAAAGACTCTCATTGTTTGGAAAGATATTAATACACCTACGAGTTGTCAGTTGCCAGTTCGGATATGCAGTGCGGTTAGCTTGGAGAGTCAGTTGTTGAGCCTGTGAAGTCTGTCAGTTCTGTTTGTAAATAAATGTCTGTAATGAAGAATTACTTGTTGTCGTCAATATGAACTCAAGACCTTTTGCGCGAAGCAGACACCTCCTAATGCAACGTTTTAACTTGGTGTTGAGGAGCTGAAATGTTATAATTTGGTGCAGAAAGTCCTGGGACGTTATAATTTGGTTGAGGAAGCTGGGATGTTATAACGTGGATCGGGAAATGCATACTTTCTGTGATCTGTACACTTGTCCATACGAGCCGTCCATCCTGATATCCGTTAATGACATTTCTCATATGAGGTGCTCAACGTGACGTTCCTCCAATGGAAATGTATCACTCTGATCCTCAGCTTAAGAGATCACGCACTCTCCGAAATACGCTTGCTCGTTGTTGCGTCGAAGACGCGATCCTGTAGTGTCTGGGTATCATTGACCGGCGTGGCGTCGGCTGAAATGTTACAAGCAATCTGGGTTGCTCCATCCATTGATAAAATAACACCACCCACTCCTTATGACGGAGAAATGCTGGAACACGATTCTCATCACTTTATTAAACTCTCATTAATATACTTGATTTTCACTATTGTGCCTGATAAAAATTCCAGAGGTTGTGTGTCTTAACTTACATCACTTCAGCTGAGAGAATTCGTGGGAACCTCGGAGTTCGTTTCCCCAAGAGTTGTAGAACGTACGAGGCACACAACAATGGGAATAAGGGAGGGACAGCCTGCTCACCGCTCAGAGCATTGAGTCCCCGGTTAGAAGTCCGGCAGGGCAGCTACATTGGGGCCCGCAGGGGTCACGCGCCGTTTGGAGGAGGGTGGGATCTTTGGTGTTGCGTGCGCCACTGGCGGCTAGCAGGTCTGAGTCTCAAGACCCGGCGTTAATTCCTTAGCTTTCTGGGATTGTGACTCCCGACGTCGCGCCAAAGGTACCCAGAGCTGCCGCTAGGTGTCACACTCAGCGAGTCGGCACCAGAGACGGAGAGAGAGAGAGAGAGAGAGAGAGAGAGAGAGAGAGAGAGAGAGAGAGGGAGGCCAACGCCGCGACTGTGCGGCAACCGGGTTTCTCTCCAAAAATGTAGCGGAACATACGAATGGATGACAGCCAAGCGCAAACTCTGTTGTTGTACCTCTGACACTGAGGCAAGAACGTAAGATCAAATTGCGGAAAATGAGGTAGTAAACGAGTTTTGAAGTATTGTACGCTTACTGAATCTATAATGCACCTCCCTAGCGCTATTTACGCTAACAGTGTATACAGTTCTGTACAGACAAAGTAAAAATGTACATACATCAAAAAAGTTTCGCATCACCTCGGCTCCAAGAGCTCCAGAACCTGTACACAAAATTGGAATTGAGATCAACATGAATATCCTTTGCACCCTTTTTATTGCTAATGAAAGTCAGGCATTGCATCTTGTACCACCATACAGGGACACCTTCGGAGGTGGTGGTCAACATTGCTGTACACACCTCTCCCTCTAATAGCCAGTAGCACGTCCTATTGCATTGATTCGTGCCTGTATTCGTAGTGGCATTTTAGCCATAAGTTCATCAAGGCACTGTTGGTCAAGATTGTCCCACTTATCAACGGCGATTGGGCGTAGATCCCTGAGAGGGTTGGTGCGTCACGTCTTCCATAAACAGCCCTTTTCAATCTATCCCAGACATGTTCTATAGCGTTCATGTCTGGAGAAGATGCTGGCCACCCTAGTCGAGCGATGTCGTTATCCTGAAGGAAGTCATCCACAGGATGTGCACGATGGGGGCGCGAACTGTCGTCCATGAAGACGAATGCCTCGCCAATATGCTGCCAACATGGTTGTACTATCGGTCGGAAGGTGGTATTCACGTATCGTACAGCCGTTACGGCGCCTTCCATGACCACCAGCGGCGTACGTCCGCCCTCCATAATGCCATCCCAAAAGAGAAGGGAACCTCCACCTTGCTGCACTCGCTGGACAGTGTATCTTGAGGCGTTCATCCTGACCGGGTTGCTTCCAAACACGTCTCCGACGATTGTCTGGTTGAAGGCATATGCGACACTCATCGGTGGATAGAACGTGATGCCAATCCTCAGCGGTCCATTCTGCGTGTTGTTGGGCCCACCTGTACCGAGCTGCAAAATGTCGTGGTTGCAAAGATCGGCTTCGCCATGGATGTCGGAAGTGAAGTTGCGCATCATGCAGCCTGTAGCGCAAAGTTTGAGTCGTAACAAGACGTCCTGTGGCTGCACGAAAAGCATTATTCAACACGGTGGCGTTGCTGTCAGAGTTCCTCCGAGCCATAATCCGTAGGATACGGTCATCCACTGCAGTAGTAGTCCTTGGACGGTCTGAACGAGGCATGTCATCGACATTTCCTCTCTCTGTGTGTATCTCCTCCATACCCGAACAACATAGCTTTGGTTCACTCCGAGACGCCTGACCCCTCCCTTCTTGAGAGACCTTCTTGGCACAAAGTAACAATGCGGACGCGATAGAATACGGTATTGACCGTCTAGGCATGGTTGAATTACAGATAAGACGAGCCGTGTACCTCCTTACTCGTGGAATGACTGGAACTGATCTGCTGTGGGATTTCCAGCTATTTTGGTGGAACGAATTATGTTTGCAGAAACAAAATAATATAGTCACATAAAACTCTCAGAGTTCATGTGAATAAAGTGAAAGAGCAAATAAATATCGTGATAAGCATCCTTCACAGAAATAGATTATAGTACTTAAAAATTCAAAAGGATAGACTGTATATGCAGAACGATCTGCTGGTCAACTGCAAATGTGTATTGATTGCCCTTTTTGTACATACTCTAGTCACTGTGAATGTCGAGTAATTCTTTTTTCTCCATTACATGGAGAAACGAACATATAAAGCGCACCAGTATTACTGATGGAACCTTCTGGCAGATTATTCTAGTTCTGAGAGGACGTTTCATCGCAGCGCACTCTCTGCTGCAGAGTGATATTCTTTCTGGGAGTTTTATTAGTATAGACAAGTCATTTCACATGTCTGAATCAAATTTTAATTTATTTGATTTGACTCAAATAAAATCGTATTTTCATTAGAATATTATAATTCAGTATTTCCAGTTGACAAAAAAATACAATATTAATACAATTAAAGAAACTGCTGAAAATGAGGTTCTAACCTCGAGACTGTTTCAATATGAAACTCAAATAGTTACGAACAGATTTGTATTTAAGTGAGCCGGAAAAATATCTCCCTTTTTTAGAATTAACACTTTTGAGTTTTACAAAATTGTCACGTTGTTTTAGTAAACTGATGTCTGGGCACAGATTTTCGAATTACATAAATGTACGTAAAGGAAATCGAACAGGGCCAGTCCACAAGCTCCGCTAGCCACATAACAACGTATATATACGCTCACAAGCGTAAAATCTATACCAGCTGCTGTCTGAGCAGGGTGAAAGCACATACAGAGCGCATAACAAATCCGGCAATAACTCACGCATTACAGTCATTTTCACGCCTTGAAGAAGAAAGTTTTTCCGAGTCTGACATCCAGTGGCACACATAGTGACGTCCCGAGTCACGACCCCAGGAAGCTCAGAATTTGACGCTGAGTGTCTTACCCGGTAACATCTGGAGAGAACTGACCAGTTCTTGACGAGGAGCGGCCTGCTGCTGTGTGAACCTGACCTGGTGGGGTTCCAGCGGCGTTTGCTTGGCTTGTTGGAAATTCTGAGTTGTTTATACAAGGCTCTGTTCCGTCTGCTGTCATTGGACAGAAGTACATAACGTTTTACCTGACACGCTTGTTGCCATGACGGCCCAAACTGAGGAGTTGAATGTGGATGATCGAACACTCTTGGGTCGATCGTCGTAGAGGAGACTTCTCGTGCTCGATCGCTGAGGGGAGGCGAACATTCTGGTGTTCTGCACTAGGAAGTCGTCCCGACAACTTAGCTCGGTCCACAAGTTCCATGGGGGCGCAGATCTCGTGTTGACGCACACATCTTAGTGTTGCAGGCCCTTTGCTGTTCCTTATCCGTATAAACGATTTGCGAGACAATCTGAGCAGTCGCTTAGGTTGTTTGCTGATGACGCTGTCGGTTATCGACTAATAAAGTCATCAGAAGATCAAAACACATTGCAAAGAAATAGATAAATGGCTATGAGCACTATGGGACTTAACATCTGTGGTCATCAGTCCCCTAGAACTTAGAACTATTTAAACCTAACTATCTTAGGGCAATCACACATATCCATGCCCGAGGCAGGATTCGAACCTGCGATCGTAGCGGTCACGTGGTTCCAGACTGTAGCGCCTAGAACTGCACGGCCACACCGGCCGGCAGACAAATTGCAGCGACCATAAATAACGAAAAGTGTGAGGTCATCCACATGAGTGCTAAAAGTAATCCGTTCAACTCCCGTCACACGATAAATCAGTCAAATCTAAAGGCCATACATTCAACTAAATACCTAGTAATTACATTTATGAACAACTTAAATTGTAAGGAACACACAGAAAATCATGTGGGGAAGGCTAACCCAACACTGCGTTTTTAGCAGGTACATCGAAAAAGTGCAAAAATGGTAGCATGTTTTGCATCAACGCGAAATAGGGGGGAGAGTGTCACTGAAATGATGGAGGATTTGTGATGGAGATTATTAAAACAAAGGCATTTTTCGTTGCGGAGCAATCTTCTCACGAAATTCCAGTCACCAGCTTTCTCCTCTGAATGCGAAAATATTTTGTTGACGCCGATCTAGATAGGAAGAAACGATCACTAGGATAAAATAAGGGAAGTCAGAGCTCGTACAGCCGGTCGTTGTGGCCAACCGGTTCTAGGCGCTTCGGTCTGGAACGGCGCTTCTGCTACGGTCGCAGGTTCGAATCCTGCCGCGGGCATGGATGTGTGTGTGGTTAGGTTCGTTAATGTTTAAGTAATTCTAAGTCCAGGGGACTGATGACCTCAGATGTTAAGTACCATAGAGCTTAGAGCCATTTGAACCATTTGAAGAGCTCGTACGAAAAAGATGTAGGTGTTTGTTATTTCCGAGCGCTATACGACATTTGGAGAATAGAGAATTTTGAAGGTGGTTCGAAGAACCCTCTGCAAGGCACTTCAACGTAATTAGCAGAGTATCGATGTAGATGTGGATGTAGATCGAGATGGCTAGTGATTGGTGAGCACATTGTAGCGGCACCAATTTGTCTGGGAGATTACCATTTTATAGTTGTACACCACCGCAGTACCGTAAGATTACAGATACGAAGAGAGGTTCTTTTCATTTTAGTCCCGACAAGGAACCACTACATAGTAAAATTCAGATTCGTAGGGTTTATTCACATTGTAATGACACATTCCGACGCAGAGACATACAACACCTCAAAGGCTGCGCCAAAGATCAAATTGAGAGGGATGTAGAATATAATCTCTGTAATGTTCATATTGGATTCGCTTTTGTTTCATACTCCAAGAAGGAGCTAAGAGACACTTTCGATTGTTGCCTTGTGGAGGACGGACGTAATTTCGGACTGTGCGGAAAGGCAGCCATGTTGTTAGTAATCATGATTTGTGCGACGAGCAGAGCAAGTCTTATTGTCTTGTGAATAAATAATTTTCGTAACACTTCGATACTTCTCACTATTTTTTAAAGTGACGTAGCATTGTATTTCCTTGGTTTCCACCGTCTACGTGAAGTGAACCGATGCCGACTTAGGAAGGTACACACGGTCAACAAAGAGAAGAACATCGAGGGCGACTAAAGAATTAATATTGTGGCAGAAGGACTAATTCTACGTCTAAGGTGAGAACTCTGATTAAATCAACAGTGACGTAGAATTCAAAAATGTAATTAATCGGAATGGTAAATTATATTACAGGCATATTTCACGCAGCACTGAATTTGTCCGCATTCAAGCTGGTCAATACATCCCGTAAAAAAAGAAAGGCCTTTCAAAAATTCTGAAGTTATAATTCCATGTCCACAATTTTTCCTCTTTACAAAAAACCAAGAAATTTAATTTTATTATTTATTTCGCCTCAATATCGTGGAGGGAATGTGCAGCATGAACACATTATCCTTCCCTGGACATTATGCTTTTGCTGATTGTCAGTATTAGTCTAACATGATAGACAGTTAGTCTATTGGTTTTCTTGTGTACGAAGAAGACTTTTTGCAATAAATCACCAGTTCATTTTTTACTTGAATTTCATTTAAAGAATGTAGTGTTCCTTTCATTCGATTTGCATTATTAATTGTTTTTAAAATACAGTTATTAAGTAATTTTATACAAATTGTTCACCCTAGGACCTCAGGTAAGGGCCAAATTTCAAGTAGCATATTTCCATTGTATTATGTATATCAAAACTGTATCTAAAGGGATTTGTCAGAGTCTAAATAGTCTCCAACTCTGGTAACGATTTCTAATTTCACATACATGTGGTACTGCAAGACTAACGCATTGAACTGTTCCCATAACCAAAACTACACAGGACTGAAGTCGAGGGAACAGGGGACCAAGGTGTGCCCCCTCCGCCCCAACCATTCCAAAAGACATGAAGCGTCAGCATCCGATATTCACACACATTGCAGATGAAATGTGACATAATGCATAAACCACATTGGTAGTCTTTACTGATGTGGTACCTCCTCAGACAAGGTAAGCAAAATGTTAACAAGAAGTTGACGATAATGAGCTCCATTAAATGTTTGGAGTAGGATATATGGCCCTAGTAACTTATCACCAAGAATGTCTATCCATTAGTTGACGGAGAAATGAGGTTGATGTACTCTTTGTACAGCAGCATAGGGGTTTTCATAAGCCCACACGTGCTGAGTATGGAAGTTCACAGCACGACCCTTTGTGAACCGCACAGGATCAGAGAAATAAATTCTTCGTCGAAAACAGTGGACCTGCAGCACGCTTCTGTATGGGCCAATGACACAACTATGATAGGCTATCGTGGTCCTCTGGAATTAGTGCCTGGATGTGTTGAAGGTGTTACGGATACAGCAATAGCTCAAGCAGTACCAGCCGGACAACAGGATGACTTATGCCTTCTGTTGGTGTCAATCGCCAAATCTCCACACTGCTGTTGCACGTCTTTCGTCCAGCAAATCTGGTATGTCCTCCTGCATCTTAGGTGTGTGAACTGACTCATACCGTCCACTACTCGTCTTTTGGAAGCTAGAAAATCCGTGTCCTTAAGAAGCAGAAAACTTTGGGTCAACAATTTATCGCATGGTACTCTGCAACGTGGGTATTTTTCTGCGTAGTGGGAACGTGCTTACGGGCTATTTCCAATTGCTAACCCATAGCAGATAATTATATCCGTCATGTCACTTTAGGAGTAGTACGCTTCCATTGTTAACAAGCAGAAGAGAAATGGAAATTTACCAACCCATTCGTGCACAGTGCATTACAAATATCACAGTGACAGTAAACATTGCGATATGACTTACAGCGACTAGATGTTTGTCTGTGAACACATGTAATATAGAATAACGTGATGCAATTCTGAAATGTACTTAAATGCCATACTCCGAATAAATAAATGCGATACATACCCATAGTTGCAGGCAATTTACTACAAAATAACACACACTAACAACGCTAAAACTATAGTACATGCAACACAACTGCCTGTAGATTACCCAGTGCTCAGACTTGTGTGCACTGGAGTACGTCAGTACGGAAAGACACGTACAGTAGTGAACGCTATTGACGGATCATGGGTTGGGGTTCGGTTGTTTGGGGAAGGAGAGCTGACAGTGAGGTCATCGGTCTCATCGGATTAGGGAAGAACGGGGAAGATAGTCGGCCGTGCCCTTTCAAAGGAACCATCCCGGCATTTGCCTGGAGTGATTTAGGGAAACCACGGAAAACCTAAATCAGGATGGACGGACGCGGGATTGAACCGTCGTCCTCCCGAATGCGAGTCCAGTGTGCAAGCCACTGCGTCACCTCGCTCGGTTCACGGATCATGGGGGCAGCACCTGTCGCCATACATCACTTGTTTATTTAATATCTACCTTGTGTGTCAGGCGGACATATTCACACCCGAACGTCTTCAGCCACTATGGACAAGTGTAGAGATCTCACAAAGTATGCATTTCCAGACCCACGTTCAAGGTATTTTTTTTCTTGTTCTTGTGGTTGGTATCACCTATCAAAATATTTGCCACTATTTCTCCAATATCCTGTGTAGGTATTCCACCCAAGAGTCTTCAGGCGCATTTGCTCTGGTGTTCCGACAGATATTTTCGATTTCGTTTTTGGAATGTGTAGGTGGAGTGAGTCGAAATTAATACTGTTCATTACGCCTGTCATGATGTGCCACTGTCGCCGCAAAGCGTCGGTTTGTTCCCCATTAAAAAAAAAAAATAATTTATTTTCAAAGCGGAATTTCACGTACCCATTCGGATGGACGGGCCACAAACTAGTCTACAACGTTTTTCGCTTCATCCATTTGTATTAACAGGAGCGGGAAAACTCTAAGAATAACCGATACTCTAACAGCGACAACAAGGCCCTGGCCCAAATTGATAGCTACCGCCACTCTCCGTTCTCCAGTTTTCCTGCTAATACGTATCGCTAAAACGAATACCAATCTGGACTAATCTCGGGCCGCCCTAACGAATGAGAATGTAAAATTCCGCTTCAAACAGCATTTCGCGTGTAACGGAAACAAACCGAAGCTTTCCGTCGACGTGATGACCAGTACACGTTTGGACTGACTGCATCTACACATTTAAAATATCTACTGAAAAACCAGAAGAAATGTGCCTGAAGACTTTTAAGAGAGACATCCGGTACATTTATACACTGAAGTAGCAAAAGTCACGGAGCACGTCGTAGCATCGTGTCGGACCTCGTTTCACCCAGTACAGAGCATCATCTCCGTGTGGCGTGTACTCAAAAAGTCGATAGAAGTCCCTTGCAGAAATATTGCACGCTGCCTCTGTAGCCACACATAGTTACGAAACACTGCCTCACCTGTAATAGAACACAGGCAGATGCAGCTCAAGTGCGTTCTGGGTACTGATACTCTAATAGAGGTGGTGATATCTGGTATAAAAGCTGAAACCTTACTGCCTGCAGCCTCCTGTAACAAATCGTCCCGTGTGCTGGATTTTTCCACGTGTAGAACATTCGCACTTACCTTGCTCAGAGATCCGTCCTGTTCCGCACCATTCTGTCGCGAGAGTTCCCGCCACTCATTGTCGTTAAGTGGATTATGTTGTGGATCAGCGGGTTCGATTTTCTCCAACTGTGGTGGTCCCGCCAAGGCATTCCTATTCTGCTCACGGTCCCCTCATGAGCAGTCTCTGCTTTCGTGGTGTAACGTTCTCTGGCAGCATGCATCCAAAGTGAAAGTTAAAAGAACATTTCGATGTATAATGTTCATTGCAACAAATAATTTATATGTATTTCTGTTAATTGTATTTCAAAAGGACATTTAAAAGATAATTATGAATTTTGCTATTATAAATGATTATTCAAAGACTGTTAAATACTATCTGTGGCGGAGGATGTGAAAACCGCTACAGAAGAAAGGATATGTTATCAAAAACGACAAAGACTGTACAAAAATTAGGTAAGATATAAATTGGCAATATATTGTAGTAGAATCGCTTGCCTTCTGCACAGACTGAATGGGAGAGGAACCCGTAACGTTGCATTAGGCTATTACGTAGTCTTCATTTGTCATAAGTCGATGATCGACGCCATTTGTAGCTCGGATTGTAAACGGTGTGTAAAGATTTTAATTGTTTCTGTTAAAATATATTTATCTAGTAAAATCTGTTTGTCACAATTACTGCAAAGTTCGCACCGGACATTACCCATTTTATTTTAGAATTTCCAGCATTTTATTGGATATCGCTGGCAGTACGGAGCTGCACCGTGAGCGAGCATTCTGGAACAGCGGCAGATTAAAATATACCATCGCAATAACGACCACATCCTAAAAAGGGTACAGGTAGAGGTGAACGAAAATAAAAACGTGTTTCTTTTCACAGCATTCCATAGGCAGAATACAAAGAGATAGTAGATTTTATCTTGTGCATTCACAGGTGGATACAAGCTGCAGCTCTTTTAAATTTTCATTCAAAAAGTGATAAATTCTGAACATAACGTGAAGTGTATTTAAAAGTGGATAATTCTTCAGGAGAGCTTAGAAATATAAAAAAGAATTCATAAAGTAAAGATAGTCTTATGCTTCAAAGCTAGTCGGGCTATATCCAGTAAACAAAAATCCAGTGCAACGTGAAAATCTTTGCTAAGTTCGATGGAAAATTATATTTTCATTCTTGTACAAACAGCTGTAGTCCTTGAATAAAAATAAAACTTGAACATTATTTTGGGAACATTCAAAGAAATTCGTCTTTATTAATCTGCAATAGAATATTTCATATGTAAAGTAATAATCATAGATGAAAAATTTATTGCAACCTTTGAAACCTCCCTTTAGAAAAATTTATGAATGATTGTGCTGATAATCTCCTTTACGTTATTTGATTTTCAAACAGCTGAGCAAAACTCAACGTACTCAGACATTTCTCTTTACTTACTCTGATCATCACTAAACGGACTCACAATATTTTAGCGCAACGCAATCTGACTTATATAATCCCCACAAAAGAATGGCCCCGACTAACAATAACCTATACCTTTCACGAATCACTAACCTCATAAAAATCTTCCTTACTCGAACTACTGCAATATAGCGAGCGCCAGTACTGCCAGCTACATAAAAGATTCTAACTATTGAAGGCACTAACTAGAAATCCAGTCCTACAAATTTACTCTGATGGACACACGTCCAGATCATCCGCTCTCAAAACTCTTGTCATCTCTCTCCCCACATCCAACACTGCTGGCGGCTCACCTCCAACTGCGCTACGCTAAGCGCTGTTCACATCCAACTGCCCAACACTACAATAGCGAATATTTCAACAATGCCAACCAGCCACAGACTGCACACAGCACAATCAGTGATTTTCATACAGAGCGCTATGTGGCGTTAACAACATAAAAACCTAAACAGCCTACTTACACCTTTCATTTCTCATGTCCATCCATGTATATGTTAAGTTTAATCTCAACGGTTTCCCAATCAAATTAAACGCAGAAAACAAAGTTTAAAACCAAACGGTCAGCTCCCGAATAATTAAATAGACAGAAAGGCATTAAAGTGGTTTCTGATCCCACTGCTTCCAGGGTTTTGTGATTGCGTTCGCGTGTCTCTTCATTCCTGTACTGATTTGCCCTATCTTTTTCTATTTCCCAGTTGTTCCCAAATTACCGCCACCCGTTATTGCTATCACCACTCAGCTGATTCAAGCCCCGTAATCGAACTCACTACGACCGCCCGTTGTTGTCGCTACTACATCTACATTTATATTGCGCAAGCCACCCAACGGTGTGAGGCGGAGGGCACTTTACGTGCCACTCTCATTACCTCCCTTTTCTGTTCCAGTCGCGTATGGTTCGCAGGAAGAACGATTGCCGGAAAGCCTCCGTGCGCGATCGAATCTCTCTAATTTTACATTCGTGATCTCCTCGGGAGGTATAAGCGGGGGGAAGCAATATATTCGATACCTCATCCAGAAACGCACCCTCTCAAAACCTGGACGGCAAGCTACACAGTGATGCACAGCGCCTCTCTTGTAGAGTCTGCCACTTGAGTTTGCTAAACATCTCCGTAACGCTATCACGCTTAATAACCCTGTGACGAAACGCGCCGCTCTTCTTCGGATCTTCTCTATCTCCTCCGTCAACCCAATCTGGTACGGATCCCACACTGATGAGCAATATTCAAATATAGGTCGAACGAGTGTTTTGTAAGCCACCTCCTTTGTTGATGGACTACATTTTCTAAGGACTCTCCCAATGAATCTCAACCTGGTGACCGCCTTACCAAAAATTAATTTTATATGATCATTCCACTTCAAATCGTTCCGCACGCACACTCCCAGATATTTTACAGACAGAAATGCATAAAAATGGTTTTTGATCCCACTGCTTCCAGGGTTCTCGTGACCGCGTACGTGTGCCCCTTCATTCGTGTACTGATTTACCCAACGTTTTTCTATTCCCCAGTTGTTCCCAAAGGAACTAGGGTGGCCGCGTACGGTCAGTCACTCTGGTCTAGGTTTTCGACAGCGCCCGCAACTGGAATCGTGCGTTTGCGCACCGCGTGACTAGATCGTATACTTAGACACATACTCCCCCAAATCGTACTCGAACTCTTATTGCGCCGCTTTAAATGCTTCCACATCATCCTTTCATTTTGCAAAACGATGAGGTATCAGTCCCCTATAACTTAGAACTACTTAATCCTAACTAACCAAATGACATCACACTGAAGCGCCTAGAACCGGCCGGCTGCATTTGGCAGCTGGGATGATGTGACACATGTGGGTTGGCATTATAGTCAGGCAAATACTGATCAGCTCTGCTGCTCCGAACGTATAAAATAAAAATTGATTAGCCTGTACCATGTGTTCGAGCAAACGGGCGGCGCTCGTAAATCCAGAATATTTAAGGAAGAGTATTACTATAGTGTTGTGTGGGCTGAAAGGAATGTGTGTGAGTGAATTCCTAAAGTACCAAACTGCTGAGATCATCACTTACACTAACCCCACCTAAGAACAACACACAACCCATGCAAGAGACAGGACTCGAACCTCCGGCAGGAAGGGCTCTCAATCCGTGACATGGCGCCTCAAACCTCGTGGCTACTCCGCCCGGCGCTGAAAGGAAAGCCTGCCGAAATTCCCTTACTGTCTCACAACGCCGCTATCTGGTCCTCATTGGCATGGCAGGTTCCCCTGCTAAGAAACAACGCACGAATTCAGTTGTGTGTGCTGGGCCACACTGGGGAAAGCACAAATTCGAACAGTTCCGACCAGGCATAGGGTGAATTCAGTTAACCGAGTTCAGGAACAACTCAAACTAACGTAGTGAAAGGAAATGCTTAAAACAGAAGCTTTGCTTTTCTCTCGCGAAGGTCTGTCCTCCGCCGCGAGAACCTCCCGCAACATTGCTTTCCCTGTAATCGCACTTATCCTCGCGTTCCGAGTCCCTCTTTGCACTTTATTCCCTGAGGCTCCAACTCCATCAGCCCCTATACATCTACATTTACATGGATACTCTGCAAATTATATTTAAGTGGCTGGCAGAGGGTTCATCGAACATCGCGTGACCGTTACGGTTGCAGGTTCGAATCCTGCCTCGGGCATGGATGTGTGCGATGTCCTTAGGTTAGTTAGGTTTAAGTAGTTCTAAGTTCTAGGGGACTGATGACCTCAGATGTTGAGTCCCATAGTGCTCAGAGCCATTTGAGCCATTTCGTCGAACAACCTTCACAATTCCCTATTATTCCAATCTCGTATAGAGCGCAGAAGAAACTAACATATATATCTTTCAATGCTAGGTCTGGTTTCCCTTATTTTATTATGCTGGTCGTTTCTTCCTATGTTGGTCTCCGTCAGCAGAATGTTTTAGCATTCGGAGGAGAACGTTGGTGATTGAAATTTCGTAGGAAGCTTCCTCTGCAACGAAAAACGCCTTTGTTTTAATGATCTCCATCCCAAAGCCTCCAACATTTCAGTGACACTCTCTCCCCTATATCGTGATAATACACTTTTTCGATGCACCCCGTCAGTCCTATGTGGTAAGGATCCCACACCGCACAGCAGTATTCTAAAAGATAACGGACAAGCATAGTGTAGGCATTCTCCTTAGCAAATGTATTACACTTCCTAAGTCTCCTGCCAGTAAAATGCAGTCTTGGGTTAGCCTTCCCCAGAACACACTCTGTGTGTTACTTACAATTTAAGTTGTTCGTAATAATAATTCCTAGGTATTTACGACCTTTAGATTTTTCTGATTTATCGTGTAACCGAAGTTTAACGGATTACGTTTAGCACTCATGTGGATTACCTCACACTTTCCGTTATTTAGGGTCGATTGCCAATTTTCGCACCATCCAGATACCTTTTCTAAATGGCTTTGCAATTTGTTTTGAACTTCTGATGACTTTATTAGCCGATAAACGACAGGGTCATCTGCAAACAATCAAACTCGTTTATAGAGATGAGGAACAGCAAAGGACCCTGGAGAACGCCAGGAATCACTTCTGTTTTACTCGATGACTTGCACCACCAAACTCTGATAGGAACCTAATTGGTATACACTCTGGGCCAGAAGACTTGCCTTTATTAAGTAATTCATGTTGCTTCACTACTCCAAGGATATCTACTTCGACGTTACTCATGTTGGCACCTGATCTTGTTTCGAATTCTTGAATATTTACTTCGTGTTCCTTTGTGAAGGCATTTCGGATGACTGTGTTTAGTAGCTCTGTTTTGGCAGCACTGTCTTCGATAGTATCTCCATTGCTATTGCGCAGAGAAGGCATTGATTGTGTCTTGCTGCTAGCATACTTCACATACGAACAGAATCTGTCTGAATTTTCTTCCAGGTTTGGAGATAAAGTTTCGTTGTGAAAACTATTATAAGCATGTCGCATTGAAATCAGCGCTAAATTTCGAGTCTCTTTAAAAGATCGCCAATGTTGGAGATTTTGTTTCCGTTTAAATTTGGCATGTTTGTTTCGTTGTTTCTGCAACAGTGTTTTGACGCGTTTGGCGTACCAATGAGGATGAACTGCGTCGTTTGTTAATTTATTTGGTGTAAATCTCTGAATTGCCGCCGATACTATTTCTTTGCATTCAAGTCACATCTGGCCTGCAGTGACATTATTAATGTGGAAGGAGTGGAGGAAGATGTTATGTGAATTTTTATGTGCTTTTTTGAACAGGTATATATTTCGTTTATTTGTGGAGGACTTGGGGATCTGGGTACGTTCAATAATACCAGTATACGTTTTAATCCTCGTTACTAGTTCAGGATTATTCCTTGTTGATCTGGGTACGTTCAATAATACCAGTATACGTTTTAATCCTCGTTACTAGTTCAGGATTATTCCTTGTTAACAGGTAAAGCGCGGTTTTCACAACCTTTTACTATTCATGAAGTAACTGCTCGAAATAGTTGTCGGAGAAAGCGTTTAGCAAAATTTCGGATGATGTTTTATGCGTACCTCCGGAATTAAACATGTATTTTCACTAACATATCGAGGATAGATTAAAGGCACCACGAACTATATTTGTATGAGTCGGGTACGCGTTTGAAATTAAACTCAACTCGTCTTTGAACCTTTCAGCTACTGTATCATCTGAATTGGGAGGTCTGTAAAAGGATCCAGTTATTATTTGATTCCGATTGCCAAGAATGTCCTCTGTGCATACTAATTCGCAGGAACTGTCTACTTCAATTTCGGGACAACCTGCTTTGAGGTGAGCCACACGTTTCTTCAAGTCAGGAGTTACGTATCGTCCCCTCCGGACCAAACCTGGGTGTTGCTCACAGTAGCCGGCAGTCTGTTGCTTTATCGCCACCGCCTGCGGCCGAACTGGTGCTCGCTGTCTCTGCGACGTTAACTCCCGGCTCTCGGCAGCTCTTTGGAACAGGAACTCGGGCGCAGCAAAAGACGGAGTACGTATCGCGCTGATTCTCTGCTCTGCCTGACCCTTCGTGGCTTCCAAACGCCCGGCAGCCGCTCTCTCAGCTCGGGACAGTAGCTCTACGCGTTCACTTTGGGACAGCCACGAACGTCGCCATAACCCTGCTCTCCTGTTCTTCGAGCACTCTGTTTAGCGGCAACTGCTCGCTTTCAGCTTCACAGACGCTTCTCGACGACCCTCGACGTTTTCGCTAACTCGATCGCTATTTCATCCTGTAGCATCTTCTAAAGTCATTCGCTTTACTTTCCACGTTCCGTTCGAGCTTAAGATTCGCAGCTTCTAAGTCATCAAATAGCTTTTCATTCACTTTCCTCGGCTCATTAAATTTCTCTTCAGTCCCTTCGTGAGTTCACCAACCGGCAGAGAGGTTGTTTGAGCATAGTGGAAAAAAAATTTGCATGCAGTTAATGCAATACTAAATCTAACCATAGTACATAACATCGTTAAATGAACCTGTATAATTAATCAATGGATTGTGAATTTGGCACATTAGTTCTACTCATTCCTCTCTCTGGGTACTTCGTTATCACTGTCTTTTTGTGCAGCATATAAAAATCAGGCTAATATTTCAAAGAAAGAAGCCGTTAAGAGCATCGAGTTGCAAGTCTGGCAGCTATTTGGTGCGTTCTGAAGTAGTTGGAGGACACACGATTTGAGTTTTCATGAAACACATTTATTCAAAAATAGCCACAAAGAATTATGGGTGGACATTCTGTAGATATACTTAAGTTGTGCCTGAACACGAAATAAACTAATCTGATCTGGCAAGAAGAAATTACATAGCGCAATTTAACTATGCATACGTGAGGGAAAAGAGAGGAAAGGGAACAGGAACATATGACTTCAGTTATCCAATCAAGCTTCACACGAAAACGACGAAATTCAGAGGAACATTACCTGCATTGCCTGCATGCACTAACATCAAAGGGGTTTACACCGATTGAAACATCTTGTTACAGCAAATACACCACCTGAGAATTCACGCAAGCATCATGAAAAGAAGTCACCTGAGTTGCACATCCAACTGTTTCAAACAGATGTGAGTGAAAATCGCTAAATGTATAAATCAATGAGAGTACACCACTGTAAGAACGAATAGATCATGAATCACGCCGAATTCATAATAAAACCATCAAGGCGGAAGGCCCCAATGATTCGAGAAACATATGGCCCCCATTAAACAAAGGCAGCTGCTACACGTTCCCACAAAACACGGAAATGCAGTAACGCAAATATTCACCCATCACTTATCAGTTAAAATAACACGGACCAACTATTGAGATTCAGTAATAGAGCGCAACGCTCACAGAATAAAGACAACTCGAGATCACAGCAGAAAATAGAACATGCGATAAACTACAATACATAAAAAGAAATATCGCACATACACGAAAACACAAGTTCTGTCATATTCACAAAGCTTTAAAGCACATTAACTCAGGCTAACCATATCCCGTAGAGCGCATTGACACCACAATAGTAGAAAGGAACAAAGCAAACTCCGGACACTGACAAAATCATAGACTCAAGCATTGCCTATCAAGAGCAATATAAAACAAAAAGTAATCGAAACACTTCATTCAGGCCAAGAGGTTTTCCGAACGGCTCCACGCATGAAGACCGCGTTTGAAGCTACGACCTATCTCATCACTGGCAGGAGAGGGCTCACTTAAGAGCACAGCTACATCCACCGAGTTCAGTCCGGAACCGCGCGACTGCTACGGTTGCAGGTTCGAATCCTGCCTCGGACATGGATGTGTATGATGTCCTTAGGTTAGTTAGGTTTAAGTAGTTCTAAGTTCTTGGGGACTGATGACCTCAGATGTTACGTCCCATAGCGCTCAGAGCCATACATCCACCGACAGCCACCGCTCGGCTCGGAGCGCATGGAAAGCCCACACGGGAAACGGACAATACCAACTTGACAACCACGAAGCTGTCGAACAGCACCGATAGAACTCTTTGCCCACGTAAGAGGTACAAAATTGGTTATCCTGTGCTTCTAGCAGACGAAAAGCAGCTCAAGTACCAAACCCAAGACAAACCTGAAAAGACACATAAAAAGACCTGGTCACACAAGGTAGGCTAATGGACGAACTTTATAAATATGGGGCTAGATTACACATGGAATATTAATGGATCACTTAAAGTACTGACATACTGATGCGCAGAACGAGTTGCTTGCACTTAACGTCAGATTATCACTGAAACTTCTCAGTCCTTCTGGGAGGGTTAGTAGAACAAACTGCAGACAAACAGAATCAAACAGGGCAACAGTCTTATGAAGCGACTCTACACAGACATTTCAACATATCATAAACACACTAATTATAATCCTTCATGCAGTGATTTTTGCGTTTTCTCCTGTGGAGTTACGGGGTACTTTTATTGATATGAGCGTCCACTGTCTACATCTATATCTCCATGGGTAGACTGCAAATCACACTTAAGTGCATGGCAGAGGGTTTATCGAACCACCTTCACAATAATTCTCTATTATTCCAATCTCGAACAGCGTGGTGGAATAACTAACACGTATATCTGTCAGTGCGTGCTCTTATTTCCCTTATTTTATTATGATGATCGTTTCTCCCTATGTAGGTCAGCGTTAACAAAATATTTTCACGTTCGGAGAAGAAAGTTAATGACTGAAATTCCGTGAGAAGATTCCGCCGCAACGAAAAACGCCTTCGTTTTGATGACGTCCTCCCCTAACTGTGTATCATGCAGTGACACTCTCTCCCCTATTCCATATTAATACAAAACGAGCAGCGCTTCTTTGAAGTTTCTCGATGTACTCCGTTAATTCCATCTGGTAACAATCCCACACCGCGCAGCAGTACTTCGAAAGGAGACGGACAAGCACAGTGTAGCTAGACTCATCAGTAGATCTGTTACATATTCTAACTGTTCCGCCAAAAAAACGCAGTCTTTGGTTTGTCTTCCCCGCATCATTTTCTCTCTCTTCTTTCCACTTAAGTAGTTCGTAACTGTAATTTTTAGGTATTAATTTAAAATTACGGCTTTTAGATTTGATTTATCGTGTAGCCGATGTTTAACGGATTCCTAGTAGCACTCTTGCGGATAACCCCACACTTTTCATAACTTTGCGCTAATTGCCAACTGCCAACTTTCGAACCATACAGATATCTTTACTAAATCGTTTTGCAACCGATTTCGATCTTCTAATGACTTTACTAGACATTACCTACAAACAGTGATCGTAGATGGCAACTACTCATGATCGCAACAGAGTTTCACTGGACACGGGGATAAGAACATTTTTCCATAACACATCCGTCAGTAGTTCTCTTTGATGAACAGGATGTGCTTCACTTCAGCAACTGCTTCATTTCTGCGCTACAATAGGGTGTCTCACGGAGACCTAGGAGCTATAAAGGGCTTGGAAAATCTCTGTCGGCTAGTCTCATAGTCTTTAAACCGGAGATGCTTATTTTGCTGTAATTGGTTTTGTGGAACCGAGAATTCATTGAGATCTTCTCTTGCAATGCTGCGTGGTGATTGCCCTTTAATCGCCTTAATGAGCTCCGGTCTTATTGCCAAAGGTAATTCAAACTGAGTTCGAGGATGTTATAAATGCATAAGATCCAAAGTTGATGAGATGTAGATTGTTTACATAGGAAAGTATCACTTTGCTTATGTCACCGAGAAATACTGGCAATGAGTGTTGTGTATAGAGTTACTAACTTATACTTCTCCACAGTACTGCTTGTGAGTCAGGTAGATCTGTGGTACATCTACATCTACATCTACATCTACATGACTACTCTGCAATTCACATTTAAGTGCTTGGCAGAGGGTTCATCGAACCACAATCATACTATCTCTCTACTATTCCACTCGCGAACAGCGAGCGGGAAAAACGAACACCTAAACCTTTCTGTTCGAGCTCTGATTTCTCTTATTTTATTTTGATGATCATTCCTACCTATGTAGGTTGGGCTCAACAAAATATTTTCGCATTCGGAAGAGAAAGTTGTTGACTGAAATTTCGTAAAAAGGTCTCGCCGCGACGAAAAACGTCTGTGCTGTAATGACTTCCATCCCAACTCGTGTATCATATCTGCCACACTCTCTCCCCTATAACGTGATAATACAAAACGAGCTGCCCTTTTTTGCACCCTTTCGATGTCCTCCGTCAATCCCACCTGGTAAGGATCCCACACCGCGCAGCAATATTCTAACAGAGGACGAACGAGTGTAGTGTAAGCTGTCTCTTTAGTGGACTTGTTGCATCTTCTAAGTGTCCTGCCAATGAAACGCAACCTTTGGCTCGCCTTCCCGACAATATTATCTATGTGGTCCTTCCAACTGAAGTTGTTCGTAATTTTAACACCCAGGTACTTAGTTGAATTGACAGCCTTGAGAATTGTACTATTAATCGAGTAATCGAATTCCAACGGATTTCTTTTGGAACTCATGTGGATCATCTCACACTTTTCGTTATTTAGCGTCAACTGCCACCTGACACAGCATACAGCAATCTTTTCTAAATCGCTTTGCAACTGATACTGGTCTTCGGATGACCTTCCTACATGGTAAATTACAGCATCATCTGCGAACAGTCTAAGAGGACTGCTCAGATTGTCACCCAGGTCATTTATATAGATCAGGAACAGTAGAGGTCCCAGTACGCTTCCCTGGGGAACACCTGATATCACTTCAATTTTACTCAATGATTTGCCGTCTATTACTAAGAACTGCGACCTTCCTGACAGGAAATCACGAATCCAGTCGCACAACTGAGACGATACCCCATAGCTCCGCAGCTTGATTAGAAGTCGCTTGTGAGGAACGGTGTCAAAAGCTTTCCGGAAATCTAGAAATACGGAATCAACTTGAGATCCCCTGTCGATAGCGGCCATTACTTCGTGCGAATAAAGAGCTAGCTGCGTTGCACAAGAGCGATGTTTTCTGAAGCCATGCTGATTACGTGTCAATAGATCGTTCCCTTCGAGGTGATTCATAATGTTTGAATACAGTATATGCTCCAAAACCCTACTGCAAACCGACGTCAATGATATAGGTCTGTAGTTAAATGGATTACTCCTACTACCCTTCTTGAACACTGGTGCGACCTGCGCAATTTTCCAATCTGTAGGTACAGATCTATCGGTGAGCGAGCGGTTGTATATGAGTGCTAAGTAGGGAGCTATAGTATCAGCGTAATCTGAAAGGAACCTAATCGGTATACAATCTGGACCTGAAGACTTGCCCGTATCAAGCGATTTGAGTTGCTTCGCAACCCCTAAGGTATCTACTTCTAAGAGACTCATGCTAGCAGATGTTCGTGTTTCAAATTCTGGAATACCCCATTCGTCTTCCTTGGTGAAGGAAGATCGGAAAACTGCGTTCAATAACTCCGCTTTAGCGGCACAGTCGTCGATAACAGTACCATCGGCACTGCGCAGCGAAGGTATTGACTGCGTCTTGCGGCTTGTGTACTTTACATACGACCAGAATTTCTTCGGATTTTCTACCAAATTTCGAGACATTGTTTCGTTGTGGAACCTATTAAAGGCATCTCGCATCGAAGTACGTGCCAAATTTCGCGCGTCTGTAAATATTAGCCCATCTTCGGGATTTCGCGTTCTTCTGAACTTCGCATGCTTTTTCCGTTGCCTCTGCAACAGCGTTCGGACCTTTTTTGTGTACCACGGGGGATCCGTTCCATCTCTTACCAATTTATGAGGTATAAATATCTCAATTGCTGTTGCTACTATATCTTTGAATGTGAGCCACATCTCGTCTACATTCGCATAGTCAGTTCGGAAGGAATGGAAATTGTCTGTTAGGAAGGCTTCTAGTGGCACTTTATCCGCTTTTTTAATTAAAATTATTTTGCGTTTGTTTCTGATGGATTTGGAAGAAATGGTATTGAGCCTAGCTACAATGACCTTGTGATCACTAATCCCTGTATCAGTCATGATGTTCTCTATCAGCTCTGGATTGTTTGTGGCTAAGAGGTCAAGTGTGTTTTCGCAACCATTTACAATTCGCGTGGGTTCGTGGACTAACTGCTCGAAATAATTTTCGGAGAAAGCATTTAGGACAATCTCGGCAGACGTTTTCTGCCTACCACCGGTTTTGAACAAGTATTTTTGCCAACATACCAACTATAACCGTATGAGTGGGGTATTTATTTGTTACGAGACTCAAACTTTCTCTGAACTGTTCCGCAACTGTATCATCGGAGTCTGGGGGTCGGTAGAAGGAGCCAGTTATTAACTTAATTCGGCTGTTATGTATAACCTCCACAGACACCAATTCGCACGGAGTATCTACTTCGACTTCACTACAAGATAAACCACTACTGACAGACACAAACACTCCACCACCACTTCTGCCTGATCTATCTTTCCTGAACACCGTCTGAGACTTCGTAAAAATTTCTGCGGAACTTATTTCAGGCTTTAGCCAACTTTCTGTACCTATAACGATATCAGCTTCTCTGCTTTCTATTAGCTCTTGAAGCTCAGGGACTTTTCCAGCGCAACTACAACAATTTACAACTATAATTCCGACTGTTCCTTGATCCAAGCACGTCCTGTATTTGCCAAGCACCCTTTGACATTGCAGCCCATCCCGCACTTTCCCGAGGCCATCTAACCTAAAAAACCGCCCAGTCCACGCCACACAGCCTCTGCTACCCATGTAGCCGCCAGATGAGTGTAGTGAACTCCTGACCTATTCAGCGGAACCCGAAACCCCACCAACCTATGGCGCAAGTCAAGGAATCTGCAGCCAATACGGTCGCCAAACCGTCTGAGCCTCTGATTCAGACCCTCCACCCGGCTCTGCACCAAAGGTCCGCAGTCGTTTCTGTCAACGATGCTGCTGATGGTGAGCTCTGCCTTCATCTCGTAAGCAAGACCGGCAGCCTTCACCAAATCAGATAGCCGCTGGAATCCAGAGAGAATTTCCTCAGATCCAAAGCGACACACGTCATTAGTGCCGACATGTGCCACCACCTGCAGCTGGCTGCACCCTGTGCTCTTCATGGCATCCGGAAGGACCCTTTCCACATCAGGAATGACTCCTCCCGGAATGCACACGGAGTGCACACTGGATTTCTTCCCCTCCTTAGCCGCCGTATCCCTAAGGGGCCCCATTACGCGCCTAACATTGGAGCTCCCAACTACCAGTAAGCCCACCCTCTGCGATTGCCCGGACCTTGAAGGCTGACAATGATCCTCTGAAATAGGGCAGGCAGCTGCATCTGGCTCAGCCAGAGACAGTGCCTGAAACCGGTTTGTCAGACACACCGGGGAGGCTTTCTGATCAGCCTCCGGGGACGCCTTTCGCTGCCTGCCAGGCCTTGGAACGACCTCCCAATCAACCACAGGCGAGGGCTCAGCCCCACTGCGGGCGGCAACCGGGGCAACCACAGCGGCAGACCAATAACTTAGGTTATCTGAACATGAGAGAAACTACAGATTAAGAAAGAAAGGTTAAACCTTTGCTAATTATCTGATAACAGAAAACTAATCGCTCAAATTACGTTGATTGTAAGATTTTACATTCTGTAAAGAATATCAAAAGGATGATCCACCTGGAAATACTTGAAATGAAGAAACATATGACTCAGAATGCCATGTTAGTATTAAATGACAAAACTCAGTTTCCTTGGGTCTCTGAGTGGAGGACCATCCTGCAGGTGATGTGCTGTTCATTAGGTAGGTTTGTTGCAGATACTGCTCACCTCTCCAGAGGCATATTTTGTAGTGCTGTTGTACAAACACAGTAGCTTTGATTGGAAGCATCAAAATATCGCTATGACATCACACAATCTGACGATGTATTTGGTATTTATGTATCACAGTGTGGTATTTGTTATACATAGAATATCTTTGGTTAGAAATTCTTTGTTATGTATTAGACGAGACGTCACTATTTCTACCAATTTCTTCATTTCTAACACTATGACGTAACACACACACTAGTAATGGAGTGGTGGCTTAGCAGTGATCCGTAAATCGTAACCACGCTGGACTGTGATTGGCAGATAGAGTCACAATGGCGACGTGACGCCGGGAAAAGTGTGGTGGAAAATACGTAAAATTGTGGAAAATCTGGTAGCAATAAGAAAAAGAAAGAAAAATACGTAAAACTGAGGAATACACAAAAAAATATGAAAATGGGTGAAAACTACAAAAAATATGGAATAATGAGAGTACTTCCTGTATGCGGCATCCGCTGGTGCCTCTAATTATATAATACTGGTATTAACAAATATAACTCAAGTGACATGACTTAATGTAATTCGTTACAAACAAATAGCCATTGGCTGATGCCCCCCCCCCACGTGCTTTACAGCTCTGGAGTAGCCCCTCGCACTCAAGTGTCCCAGTTATAAAAGAGGGGAGGAGGTAATGCTTGATCCTCACTGCTTAGAGGGGAGAGTAAGTGAGCCGGTTGTCGTCACCTTTGTCACATGACAAAGTTGCCTCGATGACTACTCTGGGGACTTTAATCAATTCTCACTGGTTCTCGGGGAATAGGGAGGGGGGGGGGGGGAGTTTACCAAGCATTCCCAAGTTGGTGACCTGACACCTAATGTAAGATATTTGCAGATTCAGCACACCTATCCTGCAGTCCTCCATTGCCTCAATAGACATCTCTGCTGGCCAACGTCCCGTACTGAACAGAAAGACTTGCTATGTGGGTCCCATTAAATAATGTAGACGGCATTAGCACATCTGCATCTTAGCAGGATGACCAACTGAAAATAGAATGTTTGCAGTTGTGCACATGTACATTTAGATTGGAGATCTGCATCTCAAGATTGCACATAGACCGAGTATTGGGGACTGAAGACGCCAAATAAACTGTTTCAGCGCAGTGGCTCCGGGGTAAACTGACCTTATGGCATCTTCCTCAACCGAATCAGTGCATGGCAGCTAGCAGAGAAGGAGCGCAACGTCAAACTGATAAATGGGCTCATACTGTCAAGTTCTTTGTAACTTGACATGATTATGTAATCACTGAAATAGCGTCACACATGCAGTAACCACTCACAGACAGCAAGTGCAGCTCTAGCAGTGGAGGGTGTACGCATAGCGTGTCAGGGGACGCGGAAAACGGTGCAGTCGTTGATAGGAAAAGGAGAAACTGAATTGGCGACCAAAAGGGCACGACAATTGTTTTTCGAGCCAGGGATAGAAAGGGCTAAGTTTAAAAATTGTTCGCTGTCACCGTGGCTGAAGCATGAAGTCAACGGTAAGACGGCGCTAACCAAACCTGGCGCCAGTGGAAGTTTAGTGCAGCGCGCCCCACAGATGACAGGAGTGAATGATGGCTGTGGAGACGTGTACGGCCGAAGAGACGAGCAGCTGTTGAGCAGCTGGCCGCCCATCTTAGCCGAGGGGCTGCCGACTGCGTCTCCTCAGCGGCCGTTCACCACACGTTGCTGTGTCTGAACCTCTACAGCAGGCGCCCGCTTCAGGTCAGCATGCTGACCGCTGTTCGTCGTCGACAGAGGCTGGAATTCGCAGCCCAGTACCGTAATTGGACGTCCACCCAGTGGCAACAGATGGCCTCATCACGTGGTTCCCGTTTTTATGGTCCACTAGACTGACGGCTGCTGGCGCGTATGGCTAGAAACATCTAAAAGAAAACACCCGGCAACAGTCGTCAGAAGAGTCCAGGCCAGAGGCGGGAGCGTTGTGGTATTGGGAACGTTTTCATGGCAAACCCTGAACAGTTTTGTGAACGAAACGGCATTCGTCATCTAACAAGTGCTCCGTTTCACCCGCAGACCAGCGGACAAGCAGATCGCTTCATACGGACTTGCAAACAACAGTGGCCAAGCTTCTCACCACCTACACATTTACTATAATACAGAATAAAATCTGATTAATAGTTTAAATTAAAAACCTCGGAATGGTGTTTTATTGTAAAATTATTAAGATTCTAATTCGGAACAGGCGCTGCAACTCTTTTCCACCTCCTATCGCTCACACCCACGAGACGAACCATCACTGCCGGAACTTCTGCACGGCCGCAGCCATAGGTCAGTGCTTCACTTGCTACACCCACCACAGCACCCGGTGCCGCGAATGGGCCTTAGGTACCGCTTCGTGCCGCGTAATCTTGTTTTTTTTTGTACTGTTTATGGCAACAGTGAGCGCTGGTGCAAGAGGCGTGGTTCAGGAACGCATTGGCTCTTTACATATTTGATTGCAGCTCCGAATGGTTTGCACCGCCGCCATCAGAACCAAATTCGTGCGTGTCATCTCTCCACCATTCTGCTGCTTTCCTTCCCCCATGTTCACTGCCTCACAGGAGCGCACGGCCTTCGCAGATGCCCGCTGGTGCCACCAAGGAACAGATGGACGATACGCCCTCGCCCTGACCGTACCCGCTCGCCGACCCAATGGAGGTGGACATGGCATCAGCATCGCCGTCGCCCTCGTCGCCCCAGGACACGCCCTTAGGCCTGGATGTGCGGCCTGGCAGCAGTTTTCTGGAGTGCGTTGCTGTTGCCTCACAAGCCACAAGGCAGGGTACAGCCAGAAGCACGCCATTCTCCACAGCTACGGCTCCTCGCTCATCTCTACGTCCAGCATCGTGCCTCCCTCCCCATTGTCATTAACTGCCTCACTACACGGCAACGGTGTGCCATTTCGGGGGGAGGGGGGGGGAGGTAATGTGTTGGCATAAGATCTCGCCAGCACAGCAGGTGACACAGAGGTTGTGAGAAGATTGATTGTAGTCACCGGAGCAAGCGAGCCTATCGGGAGAGAGGCCAAAGACACACTCGCAAACAATGCGCCGCCAGCGCCCTCTCGACCTCCAGTATTTAGATCGCCACCGCAGATTTGGGGTGGAGAGGGGGGTAGTCAGCAGGCGTCCAGTGAGTCAACGAACTGAGTCATCAGTCACAGCCTAATGGGAGTCGAAATCGCAGTTAGCTCAGCCTCTAGCTCACAGTCACTACCTAGCCATCAGAATAGTGTGCATAGTCCAGGTCTTGTGTGAAGTAAAAGTCGGCCGTCTTAAGTAACTTCTTGTTCTTATAAGTAAAGAACCCTGTTAATACACCCATGCACTTTTTGTTATAGAAGAGGATACTGGCCACCAAACAACATGCTCTCCTTGCTTCCCACAATACAAGTCTACAGTGACAACAAGACGACACAAAATTCCTTGAATGATCTTGTCATTCTGGAAACCACAGTGGATCAACACAAATATGCGTCGATGTCAACCTCTACATGCAGTTTGTTTTTCCTAAGCGCGATGGCATCTACCAGCAGGACAATGCAACGAGTCACACAGCTCACAGTGTACGAGTGGTTTCAAAGAGTGGCTGGATGGGGCTGCTCGTTCCATGCTTGCTCAGCTGAGACAAGTAGCCAGGCTGGCCACGGCTGTAGACTTGGCACGGCTCCACATCCCTGCCGGTACCTTCCAGAAACTCAGCGACTCTCTTCCCACGCGTCTCCCAGCACTCTTAGCCGCAAAGTCATCCGACAGATGTTCACATTAATGTGAGTGCACATTGGAAGTCACAGGCAGCACTGCAGCCCTGCACGCCTTAGAGCTGAAGAGTGGGAAGCAATCAGGGCGCCATGGTTCTCAGACACTTCGTACCTCCTGTAAACCTCCAGAGGCAAAGAAGTAAGGAAGGCTGCATAGCACTGGCGTAACGGGATATTAAAGTTTGTGTTGGGATAGCAACTTTCTAACGAAATACGACACAATTAAATAAGAAACACCTCGAATATATCGCTCTTGAATATCATAAGAATTCTCTTCATTATTAAGTACCGTACAAAAAATTTATTACCATTAACGTATTCACTGGCATTGAAATGCATAGTGTAAAGGCCTTGGCCATGTATGTGTGTAATGTGCATAGAACTACTTAAACCCAACTAACCCAAGTTCTAAGGGACTGATGACCTCAGATGTTAAGTCCCACAGTGCTCAGAGCCATTTCGTAGAGGCCTGTAAGCGTAAAATCGTTAGTTCCAATTTCGCTATTAGCATCCACTTTTACTTTTATTTAAATACCGAATTTGTGATGATATGGAAACGTTTCTTATCAAGTATCGAATCACATTTTTTAATAAAAATAACGTCCTTTTTAAAATTTATTGGGTACAAAAATGCGAAACACCAGATACAAAATAAACCCTATTTTCATTTCTAGAGATTGAACTACGTTGTTGATGTACAACTTTCTTATTTAATAAACGCATTTCGCCTCTCTATATCAAATTTTTACGCGGTCAGTAATTGGAAATGGAGAGATTTTATTATCATTAAAGACTATGAGATAATGTCAGTTAATAACATTTTCATTTGTTAATAAATGTGAAACATAAATACTAAAAATAGACATTGCTACTAGCAAGATTCGAATCACAGCTACGCTCCTTTTTACTTTTCCCATTTAGCTCCGTCTTACGCTCACCATAAAAGAATTCCTAAGTTGATGGAGGCTTGTAGCTCGTAACGGTATTTTCCTCACAGGATTCGACCTGATTCCTCTTCCAGAATGCTTAAGTAACCCTCTCAAAACTATAACCTGGTCTTTGTACAAGGTGAGCTGCTTCGTGAAAAGCAGAGAAACAACTTCTTCATACAAAAGAATGGAATAAACTGTGAAGTAACACTCCTCATCGCGAAATTTTTAAACATCGTCACGCGAAGAAAGGAAGTTATAACAAATTACTCTGGAAGACAACAAGAAAAAGGCTCCTCTTCACAGGAAAAACAAGCAATAACAACTCTTCTTAAAAAAACAATCAAAATACATGTACAGCGGGCATTAATCTATTTTACTGGGAGAAATTTCTAGAAAATTGCAGGAAAATTATTTCTATTTCTGTTGTAAGTTGGTTATTAAAACTACTGTTGCATATTTAAGTAGTCACTAACGCCCGTTGTGTCTCTCGTTGAAGTGAGTATGTAAGGGACAATGTGAGTCACGTACCACACGCAAATGTTATGTTAGAACTGCCAATCCGATGGTAATATACACTGAAGAGCCAAAGAAACTGGTACACCTGCCTAATATCGTGTAGGTCCCCCACGAACACACAAGTGCCGCAACACGACGTGGCATGGACTCGACTAACGTCTGAAGTAATGCCGTAGAGAACTGACGCTGTGAATCCTGCAGGGCTGTCCATAAATCCATAAGAATACGAGGGGGTGGAGATCTCTTCTGAACAGCACGTAGCAAGGCATCCCAGATATGCTCAATAATTTTCGTGGCTGCGCACCTTGGTGGCCAACGTAAGTGTTTAAATTCAGAAAAGTGTTCCTGGAGCCACTCTGAGGCAATTCTGGACGTGTAGGGTGTCGCACTGTCCTGCTGAAATTGCCCACGTCCGTCGGAAAGCACAATGAAAGTGAACGGATGCAGGTGATCAGACAGGATGCTTAGGAACGTGTCAGAGTAGTATCTAGACGTATCAGGGGTCCCATATCACTCCAACTGCATTGCAATTTGCAGCAATTTTCGAAAGGACTGCACTTCTGTCACATTGAACGATTCTCTTCTGTCGTCGTTGGTCCCGTTCTTGCCGAATATTTTTCCGGCCACAGCGATGTCGGGAATTATATGTTTTGCCGGATTTCTGATATTCACGGTACCCTCGTGAAATCCTCGTACGGGAAAATCCCCAATTCTTCGCTACCTCGGAGATGCTGTGTCCCATCGCTCGTGCGTGGACAGTAACATCCCGTTCAAACTCACAATCATGACCTATTGTAGCAGCCTTGACAGGTCTAACGACTGCGCGAAACACTTGTCTTACGTAGGCGTTGCCGACCGCAGCGCCGTATTCTCCCTGTTTACATACCTCTCTGTTTGAATACGCATGCCTATACCAGTTTCTTTGGTGCTTCAGTCTATTTTCTAGCGGTATGGTTGAAGGCGCCGTGTGCGTGACACGGGCCAATCATTTCGCTGCACACTCACTTGCGGAGGAATATATTAAGAAGATAACTATAAGAGTTCTGTGAAGGTTACAGAACTTCCGAGTATATTAAGCAAAGGCGATATTTCAACCTTTTTTGAGAACTGTGTCGTACTATACGTACGCAAGGAAGTACACGTGCGACACTGACCTTGAACAGCGGTAGGTATGAAGGAAGTGGCAGAGGTCAATTCAGCAAGGTCCTCTCGTCTGCCCCAGAGCAGGTTACAGCAACGGAGCGTATCCGGTATCGGGACATCATTGTCGTTTCTTTCGTGTCAGAAGCGCTACTTGAAATTTCTCTATAGACCGTAAGAACACGTTTGCTAGAAATTGTTGGTCCACTTTATCAGTTTTGATGCAATTTTTGTGATGGCGTAGTGGCGCTATCGCAGGTCAAAAACGACACACTCAGAAAATGTTCGTTAAAAAAAATTGTTAGTAATGCGAGCAATATCGTTTCTTTTTTGCGAGTTAGTAGTATATCGGTCAAATATAGTAATGGAAATCCTAATCACTTACAGTCTTGACCAGTAACCCTCGCAATACTCGCATTACCAGGGGGGGGGGGTACTTTGTACCCACCTTTTGAAAATATTGAAATCTACTCGGGTACTTTATTTTCTTAAGTTTTGTAAAAATTGTTTGTTGTCTTTGATGAAATCTTCTTACAGATTTTATGATTGTTTTACATTTTTCGTTTAAGATTAATCCGAAATTTTAAGTTGAAGGGAGGTGGTCATAATGTCTTACCCCCTTGGTAGTAGATGAGACTTCCCACAATGTTTGTCTTACTCCACAAATAACAGCATTATATGACCTTAGAACACATGGAAATTATATTTCTCTGGACTGATAGCAACAATAGTCCCAACAATGATTCATTTCCCTTTGTTTCTTTATTGTTTCCTGTTCAGTGGCACTTAGTTCAGTCTTAATACAACTGTGCTTCAAAACTTGTCGACATTCACTTACTGATGGAGAAATATCACAGATTTTGGAAGAAGCTACGGCTTCTCAAATGGAATCTGATCAAACTGAAGCTGTAGTGAGTGGACCTGAAGAGGATTGTGTTGTGCGCTAGGATGTGGACAGTGATAGAGCACTTACAGAAGCTGATGATGAAATCTGGGTACCTGAAACTGATGACGTCGCAGTTTGCGAGGTTAGTGACAAGGATATTACAAGCACTGGAAAAATTTATACCTCCAAACCACCTCAAATTAGAAGACGATTAGCAGAAAACACAGTGAAAGAAAGAGAAGGCATAAGAGACGAAGGTAAACTAGGAACAATAACAGACATATTTGAAGAGTTTTGGTCTCCAGAAATTGTCAACATCATAATAAAGCATACCAATCAAGATGCATTGAGGCAGAAAATACCCAAGACAGACCGACAGACAGACAGACAGACCTGCGTTCATGGCGTATATAGGACTATTTATTATAATGGGGAAGGAAAAAGACAGTAAGTCATCATTTACAGATTTATGGTTCTTTACTTAAGGAACGTTTGTTTATACTGCTACGAGTCGTACCAGATTGGAGCAGCTTACTAAAGTAATAAGATTTGATCACAGAGAGTCACGAAGCGATCGCAATAAACGTGATAAGTTTGCTGCAATACAAGAAGTTTTTGATAAAAAGAATGAATTTTGTCCAAAATATTATTCTGTTGGGATGCACACTGTTATTGATAAAAAGTTTCCATTGTTCCGTGGCAGGTGTCCCGTCAAGGTCTTCGTGAAGGAAAAGCATGGTAAATACGGTGTACTTACACGCATGCTCACAGACGCTAAAACCAGATATGTTATCTGCACGGAGCCTTATGCTGGGAAAAGAAATAATGGTACACAGCACTCAAATTCCGCTGCAGCTGTGGTCAAACGCCTGAAAGTTCCTATACATAATTCAGTGAGAAAGGTCACCACATATAGATATTACACTTCAATTGATTTGGCCGAAGATCTATAGAGGAATCACAAGCTGACTCTCGTGGGAACATTACAAGCTAATTGGAAACACATACCTCAAGAACTGAGAGACATCTCAAGACGAGAATTACATATTAGTGTTGGAAATATTCCAATCACAATTGTATCCCCCGTAAAAAACCCAAAAGAAATCTGCTATTTCTATCATCTGATCATAAATTTATACTATAATGAGACTAAAGGTGGCGTTGACACGATAGATCAAATGGTGAGAAAATATTCAACTAAGAGGGCTACAAGAAGGTGGGCGCTATCTCTTTTCTGTACTCTTGTGTACATAGCAGTGGTGAATAGGTCTACACTATTTTTGTTGAACTTGCCGGACTGGGATAAGAAGAACCTAGTAAGTGACGACTTATTCTTCAAGAACTTGGACTACAGCTCGCGAAAACCATACACTGAAGAAAGGGCTAAAAATATTTCTGGACTGCCAAAGCCTGTAGTTTCAAGAATGGAGGGTATTCTCAGAGGAAAATCCAGCAGGACTACGGTGCAAAGGAAGCTCATGGAGGTAAAGGTAGATGTATTTTGTGTGTTAGTGAAAGCCTTTCAAAAGCAGAAAAGTACAACAAAGTGAACAAAACAATAATAGTCTGCCACAATTGTAAGAGGTACATATGTGCAAAACAGCAAAAAACTGTTTTATGTTCCAAGCCCAAGAAAGTCGTGAATAATTACTCTCACGACACTACGTTATGTACATAACATATATTTCTATATTACGTCAGGTATTTGTAACTATTTTAATTATAGTAAAGTGCACTTCAATAGTATTATAACGACTTTTACTACTAATTTTTCTCAAGATAATTAGACTTACTTAACTTAGAAGTGAAGTAAGTGAAAGGTTAAAACTGTTTTCAAAAATGCATTTTATAAGACATATTGAGGTACTGGATCCTGATTATGTTCATAACGCAATGTAAAAACAAGTAATGAAACGTTTTTATTTTATAAATTCTTTACGGTGGGTACAAAGTAGCCCCCCGCCGCCCTCTCTTTGGTAATACACGTTACTGAAAATGGCTTGGTATTGAGAGTGTTAAAACTGCACTGGAAGGAGAGTAAATAACTAAATCTTCTCACTGTGTACTTCACACAAATTATATACATGTTTGTATGTATATGTGTGTGTATGTATGTATGTTCGTTCCACACCTCTGCCTAAACCACAGGACGAATTTCAACCAAACTTGGTGCACGTATTCATTTACTGAGTGGAAAGGAGCACTGTGGTGGTAAGGACCACAAGGGTTGGGGGTGGGGGGTGGGATGTGCAAAACCAGCGCAGCCCACGAGCGAGAACACCCACTCTTCAGTCATCCAGCATTTGTAGCTCAGATCACTTACAGACTTGCAATAAACTTGACACATAATTTCAAATCTTTAGGAAACTTTTTCTTTCTCATAACACCAAAAAATGATGAAAACAAAAAAAAATGTCGCTTACTACAGTGTTGCTGTTCACTTGGCAAGCGACGTTTTAATTAATTGGGTATTTGTTGCTAACGTTGTCGTGGAAAATTTTTTATGCAGACAGTATTCGCCTATAGCTCTGAATGTAGCAGAAAATTACATCGTGGAACGACATTTACACTCCTGGAAATTGAAATAAGAACACCATGAATTCATTGTCCCAGGAAGGGGGAAACTTTACTATCGACACATTCCTGGGTCAGATACATCACATGATCACACTGACAGAACCACAGGCACATCGACACAGGCAACAGAGCTTGCACAATGTCGGCACTAGTACAGTGTATATCCACCTTTCGCAGCAATGCAGGCTGCTATTCTCCCATGGAGACGATCGTAGAGATGCTGGATGTAGTCCTGTGGAACGGCTTGCCATGCCATTTCCACCTGGCGCCTCAATTGGACCAGCGTTCGTGCTGGACGTGCAGACCGCGTGAGACGACGCTTCATCCAGTCCCAAACATGCTCAATGGGGAACAGATCCGGAGATCTTGCTGGCCAGGGTAGTTCACTTACACCTTCTAGAGTACGTTGGGGTGGATCGGGATACATGCGGACGTGCATTGTCCTGTTGGAACAGCAAGTTCCCTTGCCGGGCTAGGAATGGCAGAACGATGGGTTCGATGACGGTTTGGGATGTACTGTGCAATATTCAGTGTCCCCTCGACTATCACCAGAGGTGTACGGCCAGTGTAGGAGATCGCTCCCCCACACCATGATGCCCGGGTGTTGGCCCTGTGTGCCTCGGTCGTATGCAGTCCTGATTGTGGCGCTCACCTGTACGGCGCCAAACACGCATACGACCATCATTGGCACCAAGGCAGAAGCGACTCTCATCGCTGAAGACGACACGTCTCCATTCGTCCCTCCATTCACGCCTGTCGTGACACCACTGGAGGCGGGCTGCACGATGTTGGGGCGTGAGCGGATGACGGCCTAACAGTGTGCGGGACCGTAGCCCCAGCTTCGTGGAGACGGTTGCGATTGGTCCTCGCCGATACCCCAGGAGCAACAGTGTCCCTAATTTGCTTGGAAGTGGCGGTGCGGTCCCCTACGGCACTGCGTAGGATCCTACGGTCTTGGCGTGCATCCGTGCGTCGCTGCGGTCCGGTCCCATGTCGACGGGCACGTGCACCTTCCGCCGACCACTGGCAACAACATCGATGTACCGTGGAGACCTCACGCCCCACGTGTTGAGCAATTCGGCGGTACGTCCACCCGGCCTCCCGCATGCCCACTATACGCCCTCGCTCAAAGCCCTCAACTGCACATACGGTTCACGTCCACGCTGTCGCGGCATGCTACCAGTGTTAAAGACTGCGATGGAGCTCCGTATGCCACGGCAAAATGGCTGACACTGACGGCGGCGGTGCACAAATGCGGCGCAGCTAGCGCCATTCGACGGCCAACACGCGGTTCCTGGTGTGTCCGCTGTGCCGTGCGTGTGATCATTGCTTGTACAGCCCTCTCACAGTGTCCGGAGCAAGTATGGTGGGTGTGACACACCGGTGTCAATGTGTTCTTTTTTTCATTTCCAGGAGTGTAGTTTAGGCGACAAGACTTCATAAACACTGACTGCGTGGAAAACTACCATATCATGCAAGACGTTTAAATCTATTACTTAGTTGCTACTTATTCTATTCGCAACATTTTTTATAGACAATATCCACATTTGTCTCTGAATGTACCTACAATATATAATTCTACAACTCATCTCAGTATTTGACATGTCTCCTGAACCATGAGTGAAAAACGTTCAGATTATGCATGACGTTTTAATTTATCACTTATTTGAAACCAACTCTAGTCGCAAACATCATCCATATATGCCGCTCAACGTAACTACAAAAATATATAATTATATAACAAATAGTTCAAGAGATATTACGTCATAAACAGTGAGATGCGCGAGAAACTGTCAGATGATGTGTGACGTTTTAATTTATTACTTCTTTACTGCCAACTGTGTTCACAACGCATTTCGCAGATAGTGGCCACGTATACTGCTGGATGTACCTGGAAAATTATCTTTTTGTACAACACATATTTCAGGATATACGACGTCATAAACATTTAGCTATATGAAAACACAACAGCAGGGTGAAAATTCGCTAGGCATACAGGTGAAATATGTATACAAATATGATCGAAATTTGTCTGAAATTAGGTGACGTGTACGTATACGAGCAAACTAGCGGTAAAATGCTCATCCTAATCCTTCGAACGACTTCAGTCATATTTGGCACACATATTAGTCGCTGTCTAGAATGAAGAGCTAAAAACCACCAGCTTCCTGCTGGGGTGAGCGTGATAGCGTGGAGAGAGACGAGGGGAGGAGGAGGAGGAGGACATGGACAGCAGAAGAGAGGAAATGGACAGAGAGAGGGGAGGGGACGAGATGGCAAGAGACAGGGGAGGTGTGGAGGCCGTGGATAAAGGAGGGACGGGAGAGAAGAGTGGATAAAGAGAGAGAGAGGATGGCTAGAGAAAGGGGGGAAGAAGGTGGACAGAGTGAAGCGGGAGGAAGAGATGGAATAACGGAAGACTAGAAGAAATAAATACTTGCTCAATGCCTGGTTTCTCTTCTAGTTAGAGTACTTAATTTTTTGTTCATTCAGGCTTCGAAAATTAATAGACAGTGAAGCTACATCAGCAGTGACAAGCGGCAGCACATCGAGTCGAACTAAGCTCGTGTGACAGACAGGGGTGCCGCGAGGCATTCCACGCTGATACGACTCTGTATCGTACTGAATGGAGGGTGGTGATCCGCCACACAGAATACCAAAATATCACAAGAGTAGCGACTATGTTAAGGTACGGTCGCAGAAACCGACACTAGCGCTCCAAATGGCCTGGCGGTGAACTTTGAATTCGGGGAAATATGACGTGATAATCTGTATTCTTGCTCTGCAAAATGCGAGTACTATATGATAATATTTTTCATTTATATGAGTGGGTCTGGTGCCAAAGTGCATTTATTTTAAAACCCAATAATGCAATTTCTACCGCTTGGCTGTAATCGAGTTGAAATTATGTTCCCGATTAAGACATCTCTACCGCGCGACCGCTACGGTGGCAGGTTCGAATCCTGCCTCGGGCATGGATGTGTGTGATGGCCTTAGGCTGGTTAGGTTTAAGTAGTTTTAGGAGACTGGTCACCTCAGATGTTAAGTCCCATAGTGCTCACAGCCATTTAAACCACTTGAGGACCTCTCTATGTGTATTGCAGTCCTTTGAATTGCATTGCAAATACGTTGCTCGTACTCTGTTTAATTTTTGCTGACATCCGTATTATAGGGGTGAACTAAATGCTTCTGTATTTGTTTTTGTTGCATGCTAAAGGACGCTGGTTTTGTCTCGCGGTGTTCTGCAGACTCACGTATTTTTGTTACAGCTTAAGAACCTCGATTGAAATCCATTGTTAGTGTACTCTTCGTATCCTTTGTTATTTTTGTTCCCATTCGTTTTTCGTACTCCACCAAAATTTTCATTGACTTCTGCTAAAATGCACTATCTGCACTGCCTGTTAATAACGTGTGAAAACAAACACAGAACCTAAAGATCATCCAATAAGAAAGCGACATGATGCATTAATAAACTTGCAGCACTGCAAGTGCCCTGACAGCGAACCGAAGTCGTGTTACGTGTAGCCCCTACACGGGGTTTCACCCCCTGTTGTGGCTGTCTCTGCACAGTTCGTAGCCAGTGTTTCTGGTGTCTGTTTAAAGCAACAGTCTGGAACGCTCTGTATCGACGCAAAGAGGATTATATACTGAGCATGGTGGCGCAGTGGTTACCACACTGGACTCTAGTTAGGGAGAACGACGGTTCAAACCCATTCCGCCATCCTGATTTAGGTTTTCGGTGATTTCCCCAAATCGCTTCAGGCAAATGCCGGGATGGTTCCTCTGAAAGGGCATAGCCACCTTCCTTCCCCATCCTTCCATAATGTGAGGGACCGATGGCCTTGCTGTTTGGTGCCCTCCAACAATTCAACCAACCAACAGTGGATTACATGTACCGAAATCCTGGCCAAAATTATTTTTGATAGTTTCAAACCTTTAAAGCACTCCCTTTCACTACTAGGTTAACTGTAGTTGTGAATACCCCTAAACTACTCCACTGCCGTAACACGCGATCTAGTGT